>NW_007379061.1:36594-70162 GCF_000475195.1 Diaphorina citri
ATTAGAAAAATAAATGTGGGCAGGTGGGCCAATAAATGGTACGTTTTTTAGGTATTGACTGACTTGTAGAGTAAATGAAAAATAAAATGTAATCATCACCCTCCTCCTTCTCCTCTTCCCCCTCTCCCCCCTATCTCCCCCAACCCTCCTCATTTTACTTCTAACCTAAATTTTCTAATCGGGAAAATTAATCAAAACATTTGTGTTAACCCGTTAGTGTGTTCCAGGGACAGAAATTAGAGAGGTGGGATTTTTGTATGAAAGCATATACATATAGGCTTGAAAGAGGTAAAAGCAACATAAAATAAATTACCTTCTCTATTAATTAATTATTCAAACTTTATTATTATTATTATTAAAAGAAAAAAAAAGATGAGTGTTCCACCGCCGTTTTTATTTCGTAGCAATGGAACAACTGTTACATTAGACGCTTGAGGCCTGTGTCGTAGTATGCCTCTCATCAGATGGGCGAGAAGAGACACACAATACTTCCCATTTAGGTGCTGGGTCAACACGAGAACACCAGAAAGTAACCCGTTGAAATATTAATTTGCAATCGAAAAACGAGTACAAATTTTTGTCGATGGTGGGATTCGAACCCGGGACCTTCTGCATGACAAGCAAGCGCGTTACCACTGGACCAACCGTGCCCCTGTTGAGCTGATGTGTCTACGTACTTGTTTGTGGATCAGTGGAGACGCCAAAACTACCAATAGTACCAAAATAATTCAAAATTAGGTTTATTGTTAGTGGAGATGTCAAAACCACAACATCGAAATAAAATTGTATGTGTGGATATGCCCAGACTTAAATAGATAAATACTCGTATAATAATCTCCAAAAACATCCAAACCAACAATAAACTGTACTACATAATTTTCCATTCTGATAGTGAACAAAATATCAAATTCCAACAAAGGTAATTTAACTATCATTCTGATTTCCTAGTTCAGTATTTTACTTTGAAATATCGCAAGGAACCAAACAGGTAAAGGGCTAAAAGACAAATTTCTCTCTCAAATAAGATAATAATTATTATTTAAAGCATTAAATAATTGATTAAAAAAATCAACACTACTTCTGTATTGGCAAAATGAGAATAAAAAAAAAGACTTTGAACGCTTTTGAATAAGAAAATACCGCCCCCCCCTCTCTCTCTCTTTCTCCCCCCTCTCTTTCTCCTTGCGCCGCAGGCGAAAATCTTCAGTGCCTCTATCATTGAAACTTAAGGGTCCACATTAGGCTAGAAATCTCGGACGATAGTGTTGTACGACAACGTTTCCAACACAAGTATGGACCCTGCTTAAGAATACATATTCAAATGGACTGTAGAACCTTGAAAACTATAGGATTCAGGGCCGTCTTTAGGTTGGCTCGCCCCTTCCCCCTTGAGCTTTTCTCCTTTACAGTAGGCCAGGCTCCGAAAATTTGGAGATTTTTTTCTTCATCCACCCCGCCCCCTCTCCGGTAAATCACTGTTTGGACTCTCGGTCCTCCCCTCGACAAAATCATAATTACGGCCCTGATAGGATTGGCTCTGAAACAACCCCCGAGCTGAGTCCCTGCAATCACTTGTTTTGTCCCTGGATGGCACTATAACTTACCTAATTTCATTTCTAACGATAACGAATTTAGACAGCTGTTTTTTCCCTCCGTGTCTCTCTTTTCCTGGGGACGACAAGGAAATTACTTCCCGTGACGGTTGTTACTTTAGTTGTCAGCAAGAAAATGAGGACATGGTGGATTTTTCGTATGATTTGCCAAGACAAATGGGTTTGGCTATGTCCAAGAGAGAAACTTTTTTTTCCAGTTGACAGTTCCTGCACTTATTCGTGATGAAAAGGGTGTTGGCATCGGGCCAAAATTTTGAAATTGGGGAGCATTTTTTTAGGTCACCCGAGTAAAAAAGACGACTTTTTTTGACATGCGATCTCGAAATTTGAATATTTTATCCTGAATCTCGAGTTGTATACTCGCAAGAACTCGGTGTTAAGGACCAAAATTTTCTACTACAAAGACACACTGAACATTTGTGACGAAATTTCACCAACGAATTCTCTAACTATGAGTGCTTTCTAATGAGCCTCATTTATGCTTTCTATAATGAGCTTCATTTATGATAAGCACATACTTTCGGATTTGGAACTTGCTCAATTCAATTATCGAAATTGTAGGGATGTGATTGTTTTGTTGTTAAGTGATGTCTCTAAATCTCATCCCTCCTTGTGTCTTGATCCACTCTATGGTTCATCCAGATCAATGTGACAGCAATGAGTCATCAACCCAAAATGAAGGAACCAATCATATTGCAGGAAATCCTTACATTGTTGCATTTGAGGTAAAGGGTAAAGGTCTATTTTTGATAAACTCTCTCTTTTAAAATGCAGAGGTAGCTCTAAGTTCAGAGGTTGGATTCCAGAACAGGTAAGGTGGATATCGCCTTACCTGACTTTGTTTCACTGTCGGAGGAAGCACTGTGCAATATACCTTCCCCTTTTAAAGATTCTCTACCATTGCACATGTGACATGTTTGGCAACAATGCCTATTTTTTTGCTGTCACATTGATCTGGACACACTATAGGTATATGTTGAAATGTAAGACATTTCAGGCAAATTTAACCAAAATCAGGCATACCTAAATCATAAATCATCCAAGACTCTCGAAAGCTAAATGGACAAACCAAACTCCAATTCGTTTCAATAACAAAGACTTTTATTTTCTGAGAATGAAGATAAAAAATTTATTAACGTACGTGGGTAGGTGCAAGAAGAAGAAGGAGAAGAAGAAGAAGAAGAAGAAGAAAAAGAAGAAGGAGAAGAAAAATAATACGAAATCAAAACCTGAACAAAAGCCAGAGAACTCGAGAGAACATGGAACAAAACTTAACGCTATTGTTCACAATATTTCCTACAAGATGATGAATTTCATTTTCATCTTTCTGACGTTTTGTGCTGGAAAGTCGTCATAATCACAATATTTAATATCTGCTAAGTTATTTTAGAGCGAAAAACATTCCCCCGCGTGTACAGAAGAAGAGGAAGGAGGTAGTCCGGAAGACAAGACGGGAACCAAGAGGAGGCGGAGAGAAGAAAATGAGAAAATAGGATGCAAAATGGAAGAAATAAGAGAAGAAGAAGAGGACGACGAAGAAGAAGAAGGAGAAGAAGAAAAAGAAGAAGAAGAAGAAGGAGAAGAAGACGAAGAAGAAGGAGAAGAAGAAGAAGGAGAAGAAGACGAAGAAGAAGGAGAAGAAGAAGAAGACGAAGGAGAAGAAGACGAAGAAGAAGAAGAAAGGGGAGAAACAATGGCAGAAAAAAAAACAACAACATTGAAGTTGATTTGATGATGTTTTTAAAATTATGCAGAGAAAAAATGGGGAAAAAATGAGCATGCCAAGGCAAGGAATGGGAGGGGGAGAGCGTATTATAACAAAACTGTGAAAGAACAAAAGATCCAGGGAAGAGAGAAAAAAAAGCGCCCAGAAGAATGAGAAAAAAGTCTGGTGTGAACACCACATGGCTTTCTATTCGTTGCAGAAGTTATGGAACGTTGTCTGTGTTTAGTATCAGCACAAAAGATAGCCATAAATGGACAGCATTGCACAGAAAAGAACCATCTATAAGGCAAGGTCCCTTATGGGTGGCTAAGCCGCAGGTTCGATTCCCGCCCGAGGCAAAATATCTACTCAACAGATAGGTAAAGTTCGTTCTTGCCAGCCTAGTTAGCTTAGTTGGTAGTGCGTCTGCCTTGTAAGCGCTAGGCCGCGGGTTCGATTGAACATAAATTTACCTACAAGGAAAGCATATACCTTTAGAAATAGGTTAGTCACAGAAATGCCAGCCTAGTTAGCTTAGTTGGTAGTGCGTCTGCCTTGTAAGCGCTAGGCCGCGGGTTCGATTCCCGCCCGGGGCGGATTTCACAAAAGATAGCCATAAATGGACAGCATTGCACAGAAAAGAACCATCTATAAGGCAAGGTCCCTTATGGGTGGTTCCTTTCTGTTCAATGCTGTTCAAATTTTGCACCCACATAGGCAGGTACCTATAATAGACCTTCAAGGAAGACAGCACTCCGTTTGTTTACATTAGTGATCCCTGACGTCCTGAAATTTGCAACTTGTCTGTTATATGCGGCTGGTATCTGGACCGCTGACCTCCATAGTTCTAGGTAGGTAATAGTCGTGTCCTTGGAACATATCTCTTCGATTTCGGGACGATAAGACCCTAGCAGTTACAGTTCCCTCTGTCAAACCTCTTAAAAAAAAAGTCACAGAAATCCCAATGGACCTACTAATTAGTTAGGGAACTGTAGCAACGGAGACTTAATTGGGTCTGGAAATCGAAGAGAGAATCAGTCAGTTGTTCCGAGGACGAACCTTATCTGGTTAGAATAAAGTTCGCCCTGGGCATCACCTACACTACCTACAAGGAAAGCATATACCTATATAGGTTAGTCACAGAAATCCCAATGGACCTAGGTACTAATTAGTTAGGGAACTGTAGCAGCGGAGACTGGAAATCGAAGAGAGAATCAGTCAGTTCTTCCGAGGACGAACCTTATCTGGTTAGAATAAAGATCGCCCTGGGCATCACCTACAAATCGCAAGCGCCAGGTCGTGGCTTCCATTCCCGGGGAGAACTTTATCCCAAACCTAAACAGATATGTACCTACCTATGCTTCGTTCTCGGAACGACTGGCTGATTTCCCTCATCTCAGTTTGAATCTCTGAACGCTTACTTTTAATGCCAATAGTGCCAATACCAACTGTACCTAAAGGTTCTCTATACTTAATGTGATCACCTACAAATCGCAAGCGCCAGGTCGTGGCTTCCATTCCCGAGGAGAACTTTATCCCAAACCTAAACAGATATGTACCGACCTATGTTTCGTTCTCGGAACGACTGGCTGATTTCCTTCATCTCAGTTTGAATCTCTGAACGCTTACTTTTAATGCCAATAGTGCCAATACCAACTGTACCTAAAGGTTCTCTATACTTAATGTGGGTAATAGAAAGTAAAAAAATCGAAGGATAAAGAGGGATTCGCGAGGAAAAATGGCAGAGGAGGAAAAAATAATCATAATTTTCGAAAACAAGATTGAATGAATGAGAGAAAAAAAAAGTAAAATAATTTCACTGTAATAACAATGGAAGATACAGACTCTGGTGCGCTATTGTGAATTTCAGTAATGTATATTGTGTAACCCTTATCCAATGGGGAACTGAGGAAGGCTCATGTATATGTTTGACAATTATTGTCTTACTTACTTACTTACTGCCAGGGCCATTTGAAGTCTAGAAGACTTTTTGCCTCGCCAAACTGTTCTGTCTTGAGCGTCTTCCGTGATGTTGACAATTGTGTCTTGATATCAATAAATTGAAAATGAATAAATTTCCTTGAATAACTCATTTTAGTACACCCTTGTTTTAATAAACACATTTTAGAACAAATTTTTGGGTGATAAATTGATAATAGTCTTTTTCGCGAGAACGACATGTACATAAGCTTTGTTAAAGCGCTTAAGACAGAGAGAGAAAAAAAAGGTGTATGGCAATTTGAATTTTGCCCTCAAAAAAATACTCCTCGCAAAATTCATAAACCAGTACTGATCAATATTTGAATTTTGCTGGATTTCATAAGGCTTTATTTTGTGGTAGTTTAGGCATCTTCTCTAATCTCTAATACAGTGTTTTGATGTGGTAGTTTTGGCATCAAAGATGTACAACAAAGATGTGGTCTGTCGTAGCAAAGCTTTGCCATCTCCACTAATGCAATTTTGAAGTGGTCCTTTTGGCATCTCCACTAATACAATTTTGAAGTGGTCCTTTTGGCATCTCCACTAATAGGTATCTTATTTGTAAGAGAGGAGGAGGGAAAAATCCGCTTTACCTGTTTAGGAAAAATCCGTCTGGGCGGGAATCGAACCCGCCGCCCAGCGCTTACAAGGTAGACGCGCTACCAACTAAGCTAACTAGGCTGGCTGAGTCAGGTTTCTTTTCTATAAAATTGCCACCAAAAAGTCTTACTTACAATAGTTTCGTTCGCAAGTTACATAGGTACATTACTTTTCGTGTCCATTGACCATTTACTCCGCAATTTGAAGCACCACATCATTTGCCAGCAGCAGGTCTTATTCACTGCCGTACGCAACTAGTTTTCATTCTTTGGGGAGGGAGAGGAAGATTTTCCAAGCAGGATTGGGAGGGAGTAATTAAAATGCTGGTTTAATTAACTCGCTTAACTTGGCTTGTTCACTGCCGTACGCAACTAATCTTCAGTCTTTGGGGAGGGAGAGGAAGATTTTCCAAGCAGGATTGGGAGGGAGTAATTAAAATGCTGGTTTAATTAACTCGCTTAACTTGGCTTTTAATTAAAAATACAAATACAAAAGCACAACGGCAGTTGAATAGAATTTCCATTGGGGAGGAGCCTGGGTAGTGCCGGCGCTGTGGAATTCAGAGGAGGAGAAAATTTCTGGTGTACACACACTTTTGCAGTACACCTTACATAATGAGGAGAAAAGCTGGCAGGTATTATTAATTTAGAAACAATGACTTTTCTCCTCCTTCTCCTCCTCCTCTTCCTCATTCTTCTTGTGGAAAGTTCATTTTTGAAAAACAGAACAGATCTTTTGAAACAACTTATTAGGTACGAGTACGACCCGTGCGGAGAGCCCAAGTTATTTGGGCAACTCATTTTTTTCTGGAGAACAGCTATGTACCTGTACCTAAACTAAAGTAGGTACCTATCTCGCCGTTTAAATTAATTTAGACCAATAATTCCTCGAATGACCTAAATGTCCTAGGTTGATTTTACAGGGAATAGGACGTAAAAGAAAAAGGGTTTAAAGAAAAGGGTAAAAAATCAGACTTTCAACAAGCCTTAATCAGATATAGTTGTTTTGGTTATTTTAAAGGGGGAAAATATTACACAGGCTTTTGCCGGAGACATTTCAAAGAACATCTCAACACAAGCTGACGCCCGGAAAATCTCACAACCCTCCTCCACTGAATTATTTTCCATCTCCATTTCCCAACTGCAAGGGGCACAAAAGCTAGGGGCGGAGTCTACACACAGGAACACAGGGGATGCAACGCGAATTATTAAATATTATTATTTAACTCAACAAGCCTTAATCAGTTAGTTGTTTTGGTTATTTTAAAGGGGGAAAATATTACACAGGCTTTTGCCGGAGATTTTTCAAAGAACATCTCAACACAAGCTGACGCCCGGAAAATCTCACGACCCTCCATCTCTGAATTATTTTCCATCTCCATTTCTCAACTGCAAGGGGCACAAAAGCTAGGGGCGGAGTCTACACACAGGAACACAGGGGATGCAACGCGAATTATTAAATATTATTATTTAAACACAGAGGGGATGTGATTATCTTATCATTGGGTTATTGTCGAAATCTACTTGTTCAAGAGAACATCGCCGGGACTTATAGGACATCTCGGGCCGGGAATTATAGGATGGCCGGGCCTTACCTATCGCCTTTGCCGGGAGAATTGCTGTCCGAATATATGTTTGGGCGCCGAAGACAGGTAAGAGAAAGATTTATTTTGTTGTATTTAGTTAATCTTATAAATTGAATTTATTGTGGTTAAATTTAGTTTGAATGGATAGAGCATTAATCAGAAAACCGCCATTCAAAAATAGCTTGTTCAAGAGAACATCGCCGGGACTTATAGGACATCTCGGGCCGGGAATTATAGGATGGCCGGGCCTTACCTTTCACCTTTACCGGGAGAATTGCTGTCCGAATATATGTTTGGCCGCCGAAGACAGGTAAGAGAAAGATTTATTTTGTTGTATGTAGCTGTTAATCTTATAAATTGAATTTATTGTGGTTAAAATTAGTTTGAATGGATAGAGGATTTAAGCAGAAAAACGCCATTCAAAAATATGTAAAATCAAATTGACGAAAAGATAAACAATTTACCAATAGATTTCATTACTCCTATTTCTTCTTGTTCAGTGGTTCCTTTCTGTTAGATTTAACTGAACTGAAGGCATTTACCGTGGAGGGAGAGCGTTTACCTTATAAGGGCTAGGTTGCGGTTTTGATTACCGGCCGGAGAGGATTTTATATCGAACAGATAAATTTTGTTCTCGGAACGGCTGGCTTTCCCCTATCCTGATTTCTTTCTCCTTGGCTTTCGGGACGACAAGACCTTGGCAGTTACAGTTCCCTCTCTCAAACCTCTTCAATAATTAATTTCGTCTATGTACCTGTAGGTAAGGTACCTAACTATTTTACTTTCTGTTTATTTAGCCTTTATCGCAAGTTCTCAAAATAAAACTGTCTTAGTAAGGATGAGTGCACCCCGGAACAGTCGGTAAAAAGTATAAAATTTCTATCTGATACATTGAAATTGAAACAGATTTGATCTTTCAAACTTACCAGGTGACTTAAACTAGACCTAGGTACATGATAGAACCATTTTCAATTTTTTATTATTATAACTTCAGATGTTTATGAGTATAGTTGGTTTGGTATTATACTTAATTTTTAATTTGTTAAATTATTGTTGGCGGCAAAATAGCTTTGATAAAATTAGTCGCTTTTTTTTATTTTATTTTCATTAGGTAACATTTATAAATAAATTAATTATTAAATAAATTAAACTGATACCTATCATTCGACGATTCAGAAGTTCTGGGTTCAATATTTCAGACCAATGTTAGAGGCATTGGATATTCGGGGAGGAGCCTGGGTAGTGCCGGCGCTGTGGAATTCAGAGGAGGAGAAAATTTCTGGTGTACACACACTTTTGCAATACACCTTACATAATGAGGAGAAAAGCTGGCAGGTATTATTTAGAAACAATGACTTTTCTCCTCCTCCTCTTCCTCATTCTTCTTGTGGAAAGTTCATTTTTGAAAAACAGAACAGATCTTTTGAAACAACTTATTAGGTACGACCCGTGCGGAGAGCCCAAGTTATTTGGGCAACTCATTTTTTTTCTGTGCCCTAAATCACCAAAGTATGGAAAAGTATCTTACAAGTGTAATAGCCAATGGAAAAGCAGAATTTTGAATTTGGACGAATCATGTCAAAATATGGAGTTGTCAATACTTTTCCATACTTTGGTGATTTAGGGCACTGGTGAACAGCTACATAGTACATATGTACCTGTACCTAAACTAAAGTACCTACCTCAACTATCTCGCCGTTTAGAATAATTTAGACCAATAATTCCTCGAATGACCTAAATGTCCTAGGTTGATTTTACAGGGAATAGGACGTAAAAGAAAAAGGGTTTAAAGAGGGGTTTATTTAGCCTTAGAATTCCAGTATAGAAAGGGTTAAGATTTGTCATTTATTTAGGGCCTATTATTTTTTAAAAGAGGTTTGTTTGGTGTTTGACGGAGGGAACTCTACCTGCTTAGGTCTCATCATCCCGAAATCGAAGAGAGAAGGAAGACAAGATAGGAGAAAACCAGCCGTTCCGAGAACGAACCTTATCTGTTTACGATAAACATGAAATTAATTTTTCTTTTACTTTTTATTGTGTTTGTGATGTCGCCTTTGGTCGCTCTTCAACTATTGTCCAACCACCGTAAAAATGACACGACGCGACATTTGCAGAAAATGGGACGAAATATCTGAACAGTGTTGCCGCTATGTTTCAGGTCCAGGAAATCCTCCAGCTGGCAACCCTGCGGATTCTGCTGCCTATGACGACACGACGCGACGTTTGCAGAAAACGGGACGAAATATCTGAACAGTGTTGCCGCTATGTTTCAGGTCCAGGAAATCCTCCAGCTGGCAACCCTGCGGATTCTGCTGCCTATGAGAAGTTTGCTAGAGAGGCGGCCCAGCGAGATAATACCTATCCTTTGTCTCCAGGTAAGAACTTTTTTGAGAGCAACCAACTTTAGTGTGGTCACTCATCAAGATACCAGTCGTCTGTAACGGCTTTAGTCATTTGAGTAGCTCGTGACCCATAATAGGTTGGCGACCCCTGTTCTTTTAGAGGCGCTGTCAGAAATGAGATTCAATATAACCGATCACATTATATTCATAGTGAGACCTGCACGTGAGTTATGATCATTCTGTAACGTTGCTTCACTTTAGTCATCCATTAAGATCTGATGCACTCGAAGAGAGGAGGACTGGATAACGGACCTCACTTCGTCTCCTACCTCGCATTTCACACCTCTCAGTCATCCATTAAGATCTGATGCATTCGAAGAGAGGAGGACTGGATAACGGACCTCACTTCGTCTCCTACCTCATATTCCACACCTCTCACTTCATCTCCTACCTCAGATTCCACACCTCTCACTTCGTCTCCTACCTCATATTCCACACCTCTCACTTCGTCTCCTACCTCGCATTTCACACCTCACACTTCATCTCCTACATCACATTTCCCACCTCTCACTTCGTCTCCTACCTCACACTTCACACCTCTGACTTCGTCTCACACTATCTACTACCTACCTGCACATCTCATACTATACATATCTACTACCTACGATTATAGCATATATTATGGCAGACATGGTGGGCTTATTACAGATTATATTATTACAGATTTAGTTTTAGTTTTGTTTAGTTCGTAGTCTTAACATTGTACCACATACAATTGTATATTTGTACAAATAAAATTGATTGATTGATTGACCTTACCGATTAAAGATGAAGTTAGCTCCGGGTGGGAATCGAACCCGTGGGAATCGAACCCAATATCTCAATAATCCTAAAATCCAATGTTTACCTACCATGCTGGCACCGGTCGCTATGCGCATTTATATGTCATAGCTACTCATTTTCCTCACGAGGCTGAGTGGGCCCCGCAACCGCCAGTCACGGAAAATTTCTTGACCCCGCCGGGAATCGAACCCGGGTCTCCCGCGTGCAAGGCGAACGCAGTGACCACTACGCCATGGGAGCTGACCAAGGTGTTTATTTTGAACTAACAATTCATTTTTTCTAAAAAATGTGTTTGTTTTTTCTCGCTTTCTCGATTTTTCTTTCTGTTTCACCGTCATGTTTGATTTCCCAGAGAGTGACACGTCTTCCCGATGCAACAGCCCGAGTGATATCGACGTCATCAATACTCCCCTGGATAACAACAACTCCATTGTATTGAATCTGACCAAACAGCCAAACAAAATGGCCGACACATCTAGTCATTCGACGGCCGATAGTAAACATCCTTACTAGAGTAGGTACTAAAACAACCCCGACCCAAAGTTGTGACTTTCGTTAGAAACAGATTGCTCACCCCTAAAGGGGATTTAGCTAAAAAACAAAGGGGTTTGATAGAGGGAACTGTAACTGCTAAGGTCTTATCGTCCCCAAAGAGAAGAACAAAATGGCCGACACCTCTAGTCATTCGACGGCCGATAGTAAACATCCTTACTAGAGTGGGCACTAAAACAACCCCGACCCAGAGTTGTGACTTTCGTTAGAAACAGATAGATCACCCCTCACCCCTAAAGGGGATTTAGCTAAAAAACAAAGGGGTTTGATAGAGGGAACTGTAACTGCTAAGGTCTTATCGTCCCCAAAGAGAAGAGAAAAGGAGGACAGGATAGGAGAAAGCCAGCCGTTCCGAGAACAAACCTTGTTCGCCCCGGGTGAAAATCGAACCCGCGACCTAGCGCTTATAAGGCAGACGGGCTACCCTGCAGGATAACTAGGCTGACAAATACTTGGGCATAGGTACCTACTTACTTCCATTTAAACTATTTTAAATTTTAACATTTTCATCTCTACAGTATTTATTTTATTTAATTTTTTGTTAAATAGGTAGGTATGCCTAAATATTACTAATCTAAGAATCTTCCACTTTTCCTGACGAAACTTCCTTTTGTAAATGAATATTAGTATATCTATTTTAATTATTTTTTATTTTATTTATATTAATGTATGAAACATAATCTGACTTAGTTTTTCGTTTGTTTTAGGTAGGTTTTGTTTTATTTTGTACAATAAGAGAGTTGTTTATGTTCTAGTCATCTAGTCGTACAAATATAGGTAGGTATTTCCAATTATTGTATATTTCACCTTAAACATTATAACAAACAAAATAAACTCATTGTTTGATAGCTTTGTTTTTATTTTAATAAAAAGTAACAGTTATACATGTACAGAAAATTGGACACTGAAAACTAATGTGTATGTTACAGATCATGTTGATTTTTCAGACTGAGTTGCCTGTAATAAAGCAACCATGACTAACAATCTACACAGCCTATAACATAGATAATTATGTATTTATCTATTGATGTATCATATTTTTCCTGTCCAAATAGTCCAAAACTTACCGTAATCTGAGAAAGCTATGTACAAACTAGGGTGCCGGAAACTTAAAAAAACTTATAATCTAGGTAGGTACATAAATAGGTACATGGTACAAAATAACTTTACAGGAATTCATAAGAAGAGAACTTAAAATCTAATCAGTCTTTAAAAAAAAAAAAAAAAAAAAATACTGGCCTATTAAGTGCTTCACAGCAGACAGGTACCGGGAAGCTCGACACTTAGCATTCCAACAACCTAAGTCAGGGGAAATAACCCAATAGGTAGGTAATAGAGTTCTTCCACCTTAACTGTTGTGCCTTCTGGCATCAGTAGGTATAAAAGTACCTTTTGGAGCCCAAGGCAAATCATTTGATCTGATAGGTAGGTATCTTACACAATCATTAGTAATGTCATTATTTCCAAGTAATGATGATGTGGTTGGGTGGAAGAGCTCCTTCAGGAGAATCCTGCCACATAAAAGAAATCGTAAAAAAAAAAATGATGAAAAATCAGAAAATCCGGAATTCCATCATTAGTAATGACATTCCATCATTAGTAATGTCATTACTAATGATCATGCAAGGTACCTATGAGACCGTTATCCCTTACACGGAAAACACAGGTACTATCCTGTTTTCTCCCAGCCGTAGTGAGGTGGTTCTTGTATGGAGAGAGAAGGGAGCCCAAGGCAAACCATTTGATCTGATAGGTAGGTACCTTACACAATCATTAATAGTAATGTCATTATTTATCAGAAAATCCGGAATTCCATCATTAGTAATGACATTACTAATGATCATGTAAGGTACCTATGTGAGACCGTTATCCCTTACACGGAAAACACAGGTACTATCCTGTTTTCTCCCAGCCGTAGTGAGGTGGTTCTTGTATGGAGAGAGAAGGAGAGGGTTCGTTTCCTGGTCAGACTCTTCTTGTGGCATAGCGTCTTCTTGAAGGATTCCCGGAAATGTTTGGACATGAAACCGTACACGATGGGATTGACACAACTGAAACCAAACACAGGAAGAAATTGAAAATATAAACATCTATTACAAGGATCGCCAACCTGTCGATTATTATTATTATTATTATTAAACGATTAGATCAAACTTTATTTACAGAATAAATATTTACAGATGGTAACATAATGTACATATATACGTAAGTAAAAAATATAGTTTGATCAAGGGAGGGGTTAATGCCTATGGCATTCTCTACCACCCCACCCTTGATGTCGATTGTGAGCTGCCGGTAGCTCGCGAGAGTTTTTCTGGTAGCTCGTAGCTAGCACAAGTTGAGAGCAACTCTTAGGGGAACCAAATAATTAAATCGACACGTCGTAAATTTTTGGTTCCCAGACTAAAGGCAGTTCGCCAGGGGTCTCCTACTCCTATAGTTCATCCAGATCAATGTGACAGCAATGAGTCATCGACCCAAAATGAAGGAACCAATCAGGTTGCAGGAAATCCTTACATTGTTGCAATTGAGGTAGGCTTGCCAAATATCTAAAATGTCGATTCGGGACGCGAATCCGCGAACATAATCGCAAAATCCGCGAACAAAATCGCCAAATCCGCGAACATAATTGCCAAATCCGCGAAACATAATCGCGAAATCCGCGAACATGATTCGGGACGCGAATCCGCGAACATAATTGCCAAATCCGCGAACATAATCGCAAAATCCGCGAACAAAATCGGCAAATCCACGAACATAATTGCCAAATCCGCGAACATAATCGCCAAATCCGCGAACATAATCGCGAAATCACATAGGTACATTATTTACATAGGTACGATAGGTGATAGGTAACATACCTATTATTAAAAAGAGATAAACAAAATACAGTCGAACCTGGATAAACGAGAATCCATAGAAAGTAATAAAAAAAAAAAGTTCACACAACCAGCAATAAAATTGGAGAAAAATTCAGGCATATTTTTGTACTTTTGCATCATATCAGAAGAGTATCGGATATTTTTACACTATCCACTAATGAGGAAGGTGAAGATAAATTACCGGCGTGAACGACCAGGTATTCCTGCGTTAAAACGCCTTATCCGAAAAAAAAAAGAGATAAATTATCTTAGGTATACCTAGGGTATAGGCAACACCATTGGTTTAGTGGTTAGCTCAGTGGACTTTGGACTTTCCAATCTTAATAAATTTAAATAATATCTATTATTACTCCACCCGAAAAAAAAACTAATAAATAATATTAGATACCTATTATGTAGGTATGTATAGAATTTTCGTCTTATCTTTTTCAAGTAAATTTATTTTTCCTCACTATACCGCTCAGACAGTCTGTCACACAGTCGTAACATGTGCGGCAGGAAAAACTTGACAGGCCTCTCAAACGGAACACAATTTCTGTATACTTTCCCTCCACAGAGGCGGAACCGCACAACGTTCACTCCCCAACAGTTGCAGGATCTGGAGTGCCTGTTCCAGATTTTTCCTCACTATACCGCTCAGACAGTCTGTCACACAGTCGTAACGTGTGCGGCAGGAAAAACTTGAGAGGCCTCTCAGACGGAAGACAATTTCTGTATACTTTCCCTCCACAGAGGCGGAACCGCACAACGTTCACTCCCCAACAGTTGCAGGATCTGGAGTGCCTGTTCCAGAAGACCCACTACCCCGATGTCTTCCTCAGAGAAGAGGTAGCGCTGCGGATCAACCTGTCAGAGGCACGGGTTCAGGTCTGGTTTCAGAACAGGAGGGCAAAGTGGCGGAAACAGGCGCGGCTTCAGCTCCTGCAGGACGCGTGGAGGATACGATGCTTGGGTGTGAACGCTCCTGGTAATCCTGTGGGTGAGTAGAGGGATTCCAGAGCAGAGGGTTTAAGCAGTTACACCCATATTTTATGAACAAAATGCTGGCTCTTAAGTTCGTGCTAAGCATAGTCTCAAGGCATTTGATTGGTCAATTTTGACTTGTGGGGATTCCAGAGCAGAGGGTTTAAGCAGTTACACCCATATTTATTAACAAAATGCTGGCTCTTAAGTTCGTGCTAAGCATAGTCTCAAGGCATTTGATTGGTCAATTTTGACTTGGGACTGATCTAAGAACGATCATTCTTGTTCATAGATTCGTATAAGCTTGACCCATCTTTTTGGGGCAGTTGCCTCTACATCCTCAGCCTCAGAGTGGCCTTTTTGTGTATTGCGTTAAGCAGCTAGGAAATGATTTTTCAAGAGGTTTAATCAAGGGATTTTTAATAAGGGGGGTTTATTTAGACTTAGAATTCCAGTATATAGAGAGGGTTAAGATTTGTCATTTATTTAGGGCCTATTATTTTTATTATGTATAATGGTTATATTCATAGGTGGGATTACTCTTTGTATGTTTTTCTAAACTTATAAAAGTATGTATTGTATAGTGCCTTTAAATGACCACCAAATAAAGGTTTATTTATAAATTTATTTATTTATTTATTTATTTTTTTTTTTTTTAAAGAGGTTTGTTTAGTGTCCTTCCCCTTTTAAAGATCCTCTACCATTGCACATGTGACATGTTTGCCAACAATGCCTATTTTTTTTGCTGTCACATTGATCTGGACACACTTTAGTCATTTGACACACAACCCATAATAGGTTGGCGACCCTTGTTCTTTTAGAGGCGCTGTCAGAAATGAGATTCAATATAACCGATCACATTATATTCATAGTGAGACCTGCACGTGAGTTATGATCAAGTTGTTATCAAGTTCACGGATGATATCAAAGATCATTATCTTAGCACGTTGAAATCAGTGGCTTCCAGGTATGTATTCAATTGGAGACTTGTATTCAAGGGGGAAACTTATTCAAATGGTCTTCAAGTCGCCATGTTCTTTCTCTGATAGGGGAAGCACCAAAAAGAATGAAAGCATTCTGATAGCTGATTTGAGCTTGAAATAGGTCACTTTCACGATTCAGCTCGAAATCCGGCGGGTTCAAATTGAGATTTGCCAGCCTAGTTAGCTTAGTTGGTAGTGCGTCTGCCTTGTAAGCGCTAGGCCGCGGGTTCGATTCCCGCCCGGGGCGGATTTTATTCTGACGGGATAATGTTCGTTCTCGGATCGGCTGGCTTTCTCCTATCCTGTCTTCCTTCTTTCTTCGATTTTGGGACGATAAGACCATAGCAGTTACAGTTCCCTCTGTCAAATTTCAAGTTAAATATCTCAGTTTGATGATTTTCATTTATTGCCCTTTTTGCACCCAGCTCCTCAATTACGAGTATAATCTTATGCCAGCCTAAGTAGTTAGCGGTTAAGCTTGTATTGTAGCGCGTGTATGCCTTGTAAGCACTAGGTCGCGGGTTCGATCCCCGCCTGAGGCGGATTTCATAAACAAGGTGTTTATTTTAAATGCAGTTTCTTTGTGTTATTATGTCACAACTTTGGTGCTCACTGCAGCATTGCTGGATTTTTCCAATATCTCAATAATCCTAAAATCCAATGTTTACCTACCATGCTGGCACTGGTCGCTATGCGCATTTATATGTCATAGCTACTCATTTTCCTCACGAGGCTGAGTGGGCCCCGCAACAGCCAGTCACGAAATCAATCATTTGCATGATACAAATTTCTTGACACCGCCGGGAATCGAACCCGGGTCTCCCGCGTGAGAAAAGTTCCACAATAACATAACTCGTGCAAGGCGAGCGCAGTGACCACTACGCCATGGGAGCTGACCAAGGTGTTTATTTTGAACTAACAATTCATTTTTTCCAAAAATAAGGTGTTTGTTTTTTCTCGCTTTCTCTAATTTTTTCTTTCTGTTTCACCGTCATGTTTGATTTCCCAGAGAGTGACACGTCTTCCCGATGCAACAGCCCGAGTGATATCGACGTCATCCGTCATCCATTAAGATCTGATGCACTCGAAGAGAGGAGGACTGGATAACGGACCTCACTTCGTCTCCTACCTCGCATTTCACACCTCACACTTCGCCTCCTACATCACATTTCAAACCTCACACTTCGTCTCCTACATCACATTTCCCACCTCACACTTCGTCTCCTACATCACATTTCCAACCTCACACTTCGGCTCCTACCTCTCACTTCGTCTCCTACCTCACACTTCACACCTCTGACTTCGTCTCACACTATCTACTACCTACCTGCACATCTCATACTATGGTACATACATATCTACTACCTACGATTATAGCATATATTATGGCAGACACGGTGGGCTTATCACAGATTATATTATTATAGATTATTATATTACTATAGATTTAGTTTTAGTTTAGTTTAGTTCGTAGTCTTAATACAATTGTACACATACAATTGTATATTTGTACAAATAAAATTGATTGATTGATTGATTGATTGACCTTACGGATTGAAGATGAAGTTCGCTCCGGGTGGGAATCGAACCCGTGACCCAGCACTTACACAACAATCGCGCTACATTCCAAGCTAACTAGCCCGGATAGATCTCCATATTATTTCACGTTCCTGAACGGCATAATCCTAGGGTGACATAATTGAGGAGCTCGGTGCAAAAAGGGAAATATGGATTTTTTGCCCTTTTTGCGTAAAACGGTTTTTTGAATACGTGGTGCGCTCTATCTTCCAGCGTTTGAACTGCAGTGATAACTTTTTTTCGATGAGTTACAGCGTTTTTTGTAAACATACTTTTCAAAAAAAAATAAAAAATAAGATTTTAAATTGTGAAGCCAGGGCTATTTTCCATAGTTGGGGCCGACCTCCTAAAATCTCGATTTTCGGTAAGGATCAAGCTGAATCATGGAAGTATATTCTTGAATAAACCCCTCAATCATAGTACCTACACTATTCTCCTACACTAAATGTGCACATTAATGAACTCGTGTAGGTTTTTGCATTTTTGTAAAATCAGCTCTTCCTTTTCAGTGGAAATCAAAACCTTCAGAGCTGTCTTACTCAAAACTTGATTTTCTTGGGCCTTCTTACTATGACCCTCTCAAGTGTATATCCAGCAATGATTTGTGTAGTCAAATCATATTCAACTTACTGACTAATGTCATGGTGCGAGGACTAATTGAGACTTAATGCCGGCGTACAAAGTACCACTGACTGCTAGTTATACAGGGTGTATGAAAATTAGCGTACCACACTTGAAGGGGTTATTCATTAGGTTATCATGAAACTTTTTGCTCCGCTGTGTCCACGCAGTCAACGGCCGTTGTTAAAAGGATAGAAAAGACAACTTTTGTCCGGTCGGCCGTAGACTATGTGAGAGAACATAGCTTTTTAACACCCATATCAGTGATGCAGTGGTTAGCGCGATGGGCTTTGGATCTGGAGGTTGGTGTTTCGAGTACAAGTCATAAGTAAACTTTAGCAAGGTGTGTAGGTGTACCATACCTACCTATACTATGACCAAATGCTTTCAGTTTGAGCTACAGGGTGGAATCTGTTCCATCACATTGAGAGCATTCGAGGAACTTGAATGTTCATAGGCCAAAGCTCTTTAATTATGGTGCCTCAAGTTCTGGCCACCCTGTATATTTTATGCTTAACACACTAAGACTAAGGAGATATAATGTGCTTAGCTCGAGAGGTAAATACCTACATAAGTAACCAGGTACCTACTTGGTAATTTTGTCTACCTATACCGGCATAGGTACTACCTACCGGTAGTTAAGAGGTAGTAGGTAGGTACCTATTTGTGTTGAGTATAATATAAAAGTGGCAGACACAAGCATGAAAATCCTGACAATTTTGTCCTCTAATTTTGACTGTAGTTCTGTGGAGCACCACCTCTCTGTTTTTCCGTAAGAAGGTATCTGATAAACGAGCAACATTATTATCTATAGAATGTACCTACACATGAAGTCCACTCCGATGCTACACCTAGTAGGGGCAAATAGCCGTAAAATTCGGGTCAAGCTTATATAAATTTAAAAATCTGTAGGATATTACATCAATTACCTACTACCCATTCAGAAATTCACGGTTTTTAGAATTTTGCAATTTGCAATAGACATGGACGTAATCTTTCAGAGGAAAATATTACGTCAATAGCATCGAATGACGTCACTCTCTATACTAAATGACGTCACACTCTAGAAATTATATCATTATGACGTTATATTAATTTTGCGAAGTGGCCCAAATGTGAAGTTCCTTTCCTACCGTAAGTTTGCGTAGGTCTGTACTCTTGTTCGTTTTTTTCTTTTTTTTTATTATTTTTATTTTTATTATTTTTTTAGGGATGAGCTATAGGTATTAATTTTTCAACAAAGTTACAACTTTGGGTCGGGTTGAAAACTCAATTTTCATTTTATATTACCAATATGTGTATAGGGAACAAGGTAATAAGAAAGCATTGCAAATTGCAATTTTTTTTTTTTTTTTTTTTTTTTGGGGGCAACGGGTGCATTCAAATTTATATTAATGTATGAAACATAATCTGACTTAGTTTTTCGTTTGTTTTAGGGAGGTTTTGTTTTATTTTGTACAATAAGAGAGTTGTTTATGTTCTAGTCATCTAGTCGTACAAATATAGGTAGGTATTTCCAATTATTGTATATTTCACCTTAAACATTATAACAAACAAAATAAACTCATTGTTTGATAGCTTTGTTTTTATTTTAATAAAAAGTAACAGTTATACATGTACAGAAAATTGGACACTGAAAACTAATGTGTATGTTACAGGTCATGTTGATTTTTCAGACTGAGTTGCCTAGCAACCATGACTAACAATCTACACAGCCTGTAACATACATAATTATGTATTTATCTATTGATGTATCATATTTTTCCTGTCCAAATAGTCCAAAACTTACCGTAATCTGAGAAAGCTATGTACAAACTAGGGTGCCGGAAACTTAAAAAAACTTATAATCTAGGTAGGTACATAAATAGGTACATGGTACAAAATAACTTTACAGGAATTCATAAGAAGAGAACTTAAAATCTAATCAGTCTTTAAAAAAATAAAAAAAAAAAAATACTGGCCTATTAAGTGCTTCACAGCAGATAAGTACCGGGAAGCTCGACACTTTATAGTTAATATAAGCATTCCAACAACCTAAATCAGGGAAAATAACCCAATAGGTAATAGAGATCTTCCACCTTAACTGTCAACAATAATAATAATAGACTCTTGAGTGGAAGGTAACCACTGGGCGAGGTTAACGCCGGAAGCGTTTTCTACCACCTAACCCTTAGAGCTCCATTATTATGTGGTCAAAATCTCAAATAAATGAGGATAAAATTCCATGGCTCGGCTGGGATCGAACCCACGCCCTCCTGTTTACCAGGCGAGCGTCTCATGTTAACTCAGCTCCTAAATGGGAAGTATTGAGTCTCTTGTCGAAAATTTTCTATCTCAAAATATCAAACTGTTGTGGCTTGTGGCATCACTAGGTATAAAAGTAGTTTTTGGAGCCGACTCTTAAGAGTGTCAAGAATGTCGCCAGGCGTCCAGGCAATAAACTTCAGAACTATTGCCCGGCAATGTGATATATGTTGCTCGTTTATCAATTTATCATACATTGTGGTTACTGTAGGGTAGGTACACTACTAGGCACACTGTGGTTACTGTACCTACACTGTGAATCAATAAGTACTCATTTCGTATACTGTAGATAGGACCTCCGTACTAGGTACAATAAGAATCAATATAGGTACTCATTCCGCACTCATAAATATGAATTAAGTGATTTATACAAGCGTGGATAATGATACAAACGTGTCTATTGTGTTGTACACATAAGGAAAACACGAATTAAAACAATCTACATACCTTAGCTACGCACTTTTATCACGGAAGCATCTAGGTCTTCTTTTTTCTTCGCCTTTTCCCGTGTACAGACGGGGTCGGCGTTTTTGGTCCAGAAAAATATTTAAGCACTCACCTTGACCGGTATACACAGGATGATCAAGAGGAGATCCGTCACAGCCAGACTGGACAGGAACAGATTCGTAGGCGACTTCATCCTCTTATAAAGCCACGTGGTCAGTACAATGAGAACATTGCCAACAATGCCCAGGACCATTGTGATAGAATAGATAATGAGAGTGGGCATTAACTCGGTCCAGATGAAGATTTGGCTGGCTTCCTCGTAGTCGTAGTCATAATCATCGCCGATAGAGAGCGCGGTGTCGTTGGGAGTCATGATGGTGGGATGGTCAGGAGGTGTGGAGCATCTGAGAAAGACAGGGGTGAAATAAGTAAATCGTTTTGGCCGAAAGAGGCAACCATTTTTTGGGACGAAAACTGGCCTCAACCAAAAGCAGTTGCAGCGTTCCTTCAACTTGAGGGAGATGAGGATTGACTCCTGATTTCGCTACAACAATAACAATAACAACAACAACAACAACAACAACAACAACAACAACAACAACAACAACAACAACAACAACAACAACAACAACAACAACAACAACACCAACAACAACAACACCAACAACAACAACACCAACAACAACAACAACAACAACAACAAAAAGCAAAACATTAGAAGTTTTTATATGTAGCCTAGTTGGCTTGGAAGATAGTGTTTGCCTTTTAAGAGATAGGTCGTGGGTTCGATTAATATCCGGTGTGGATTTTATTCTAAAACGATAAGGTTCGTTCTCGAAACGGCTGGCTTTCTCCTATCCTTATCTCTTCGATTTCGATATGATAAGACAAGACCTTGGTTACAGTTCCTTCTATCAAACAACTTTTTTTTTGTAAGACTTGGTTTTCGAGAAATGATCGTTCAATTTTTAAAAATTTACCTACCTAGGTATATCATTATCATTTGAGCCTGCAATTAGCAGGTGCATTTACACTAGGTCAATCAATGTCAAATGACATTTCGACAAGCCGATGTCAAAATTCAACCAAAATGTCATGTACTTAGTTTGTTGTTCCAAGGAGACCAACATTTTTTGGTTTTCGAGAAATGATCGTTTAATTTTTAAAAATTTACCTACCTACCTATAATCATTATGATTGGAGCCTGCAATTAGCAGGTGCATTTACACTAGGTCAATCGATGTCAAATGACATTTCGACAAGCCGATGTCAAAATTCAACCAAAATGTCATGTACTTAGTTTGTTGTTCCAAGGAGACCAACATTTTGTTGCAGCTCGTCCTAAATGGTTGACTAACGCGTTTACATAAACTACATTTTTGTCCACCAATTTTTTGATCTGGACCGACTTTATAGTGAATTCCAACCAATTTTGTTCGACATCTACCAACTCTCAGTTGACTGATCCGTCTGTACTCTGTACCCTATTTATCAGGTGAATTCATCGTTCGAGATACACAGAGTATGTTGTATCAACGTACTTAAGGAACAAATGCATTAATTTTTGCCCCAGCTTGAGTTATAGCTAGCAGATTGGTCAGGACAACTAAAATAAATTATGATCGAGTTATGAATTACGTGATGAAATGAAGCTACTGTGGAACATACATGATGCTACCGCGAAGATTAATTATAGGAAGAGCTGAGAGAACTTTCAATGCATCCAAACACATTGGGAATACCAAAGAGCTGAATATTGTAAAGAAAAAGGTATAAAAATGATTTAAGATTTTAAATTGTATATCAGCATTACCAGCTATCATTAGTTTAATTCAACTCTATCCTGGGCAATGAAGCTACGTTGTACGTGGTTGACATCCCAGGAAAATGTCTACTCGTATATTTGTAAGCATGATAGCTGATAGGACCTTGGTAGCACGCAGGAAAACGCTCAGGGGGGTATTTCTCAGAATTCTCATCTGGTGATCAAAGTTCTCGACCGGTCAAACTGATGTGATTTCTAAACTAAGTTCTCGACCGGTCAAACTGATGTGATTTCTAAACTATGTTCTCGACCGGTCAAACTGATGTGATTTCTAAACTAAGTTCTCGACCGATCAAACTGATGTGATCTCGAAACTAAGTTCTCGACCGGTCAAACTGATGTGATTTCTAAACTAAGTTCTCGACCGGTCAAACTGATGTGATTTCGAAACTAAGTTCGAATCCATCTCTAACTCTGTTATTGAAAATTTTCCTCTAAAGCCCGAACCACACGCTAGGATTTGTCCGCAGACTTATCTTCCAACTTGGTATCACAACTCACAAGCTTTCGACAGATCGTACATGTGTACAGGATGTCCGCGCAAAATTTCAGAACTGAACAAGTGAAATTCTCGCAAATATCGAGTACATACTGAGATTAATAAGATTACTGAGCGATCTATAAAGAAACAAATTTGTAAGACCGTAAGTGTATTTTCATTTAGGGGAACTTTCGGCAACAGAAACCAATTCCGATGGCTTGCAATCTTGGATTTCCTATGGTTAGTGCATTGGCTATTTCAGTTTCCAAAAGGGAATCGGTTCCGTGTCCGAAAGTTTCCCGAAAGGAAAATATGCCTCAAGTTGGAAGATAAGTTTGCAGACAAATTGTAACGTGTGTACCTCGGCTTAAGAGTCTGAACACATGGTTCTAAGCAAGACATTTCCAGTGGCTTTATGATGTCGAACGCACTCGCTGGGTCACTGAAGATGAGGGTTAAGCGATTTGGTTTTCGTTTGGATGGGTAATCATCTGGACACGTAGGTAGGTAATTATGACTGAAGTTAAGTAAACTTAGTTTTAATGGCCGACCTCCGGGAGTCCGGGACACATCACATTGCAGATTCGAAGTGGGAAAATCTTGGCGCGACGGATCACTGAAGTTAAACAAACGTTTTGGTTTTTATATTGATGGGTGACCGTCTGGGCAAGACAAGTGTCTAGTTCGAAGTACAGTCCACGTCAACTGGGAAGTCCGATGGAAGCGCATGGAGGGGAACCGCAACTTCTCAACTGTAAGTCGGACAGTTCTAAAAGTTTCACCATTCGATTCGGCGTGAAAAATCCCATGGGATCAACTATTCACATGCTTACTTGTTAATCAACGAGCTATTTTTTGACGAGTGCGCACCCAAAGGTCATCGGACTTCCCAGTTGAAGTGGACTGTACATCCAGATTTGTTGGGACAACTGTATTTTGTAGATCAGCGAGATTTCGTGTTCCTTCCAGCAACATTTTCTTTAGAAACATCGTTTCTCAACAATCCAGGATATGTTTGTATTGTTTGTGCAACAAATGCAACAATCCTAAAACTTTTATACTAGACGTAGGTATTTCTTGAACATTTTTTCTTTCTTTTTTTACACAACTGTGTAGGTACCTACTGGTACTTTTTAGAAACTGAAACCCAGTGACTTCCTGGTGATTATGTCTATAACTGGTAACTAGCAAATACCTG
Organism: Diaphorina citri; assembly: GCF_000475195.1. Lineage (NCBI taxonomy): Eukaryota > Metazoa > Arthropoda > Insecta > Hemiptera > Psyllidae > Diaphorina > Diaphorina citri. The sequence continues at coordinate 61,097 of NW_007379061.1, forward strand.
GCATCCTAAGTACATGCGGGATTACATAAATTAGACATATTTAGTACGAAGCTACTCTGGAGTATACATAAAATTATGTACAGTACGTAGAAGTAGGTACGTAGGTACATAAAATTATGTTTTCGTAGGTAGGTACTTATGTTTAGTAGGTACATAGAAATGGGTATATCTTATGCAGAGTACGCAGGACATAATATAATGTTTACTACATAAAGTTATGTTTAGTACATAGAAGTACCTATTTTACAGTACATAGGGAGGGCAGCCACCTCTCATCATCACCTAAACCTAACGATCATCATTAGACATATTTGGTACGTAGGTACTCTGGAGTATACATAAAATTATGTTTTCGTAGGTAGGTACGTAGGTACATAAAATTATCTTTTCGTAGGTAGGTACTTATGTTTAGTAGGTACCTACATAGAAATACGTACATCTTATCCACAGTACCTACGCATCAGGACATAATATCATGTTTAGTACATAAAGTTATGTTTAGTACATAGGAGTAAATAAATTTATGTTTAGTACATAGAAGTACCTATTTTACAGTACATAGGGAGGGCAGCCACCTCTCATCATCACCTAAACCTAACGATCATCATTGGTACTTCTAGCAACTCTCTGAGCACTTGGTCCATGATGCTAGATGTAGGTAGTTAGGTACTTAACACACATTACACACAATTGATCGAACACTATTTATTATTCAAAATGAAAATACCTTGTGGAGTTCCTTAAATACCAACTCCAAAGTTCAATCTAAAGCCACCAACTTCATCTCGTGATTATTAACACTTGGTAAAGTTGGTACCTATAATCATAAAAATATCTAGAATTGGTAGATTTGATATATATAGGCAATTAGATATAAAACTCAAATTAGGTAGCTAATATATCTTGGCAAATCTTGGAATTGAAGCTCCCAACTTCCTTTGGAGACTTCTGTGACTTTCCGTCACGCGATTTCACAATTTGCGATGCTCAAAATGGACAACTTGTCAAACTTAACTTAGCCTTCCCAAATGGATCACTGAAGTTTAGTAACGTTGAGCGTGGTTGGTTTCTAGAAGGGTGACCGTCTGAAAAACGTGCTCCTGGTAAGACCAATGCTATGACGTCACTGCCATTATAATAATGGTTAATTGGTTAAAGATAGGTACAACGTTTTTAAAGGTTTTCCCTTGGAAATATGATGTCATATAATGTCTGAAAAGTGCGTAAATATGTATAAAGTGCGATGTTCTAATTTTCTGACATAGTTCCCTGGAAATCTGGATCTATAAAATAGGAAGATGTTCTTCTTTATCCAAGTGGTTCTTGAAATTATCCTAGCTTAATTGTTTATTGCTATGAATTACCCCCTAATTAACCACCTATAGACCTATACTCTCAACACGTTGGAAAACTCATTTCACCAATTCTCAGCTATCTAATAACTACACAGATATCCGTAGAGATACCCATGACTAATGCTCACATGGGGTAGGTAATTATCTTATTGGATTTATTGGAAGATCAGTAATAAAGTAATCCAAACTCAATTTGAGGAATCATACCTAGGTAATCTATAAATCGATTAATCCAACTGATTAGAGAGCCTATGACGTTGGTAAATTCATTTATTTTGATAATTGCGAGTACATGTGAACAGAGAAAAATCCGAATGAAAACCAGATCCAGGAAATTGTGAACTAAATTAGGGTAAGTGTACCATTTATTCGCCCACCTAAAAAACGTACCATTTATTGGCCCACCTGTACCATACGCCACATAAGTCTGAAACTAGTGCTTCTGTTTAAAAAGTAAAATCACAAAGAAAATGGTTCGTTAGATTTGGTTCTGGGTTGTTCTTTAAGAAGCATTCAAAATGAGTTGGGGTTTTCACTGTTTTGAAATTTCTATTTCAGATAAATCAAAAATCCCTCTTAAATTCAGTACAATAAGTAGCATCCAAGAAATACCGACAACCACAAAAGAATGGTCACAAGTTCATAACCTCATAACACAAGATCGTCCTTTAGAAAGTCACCTGTAACTCATTTCATCAATTTATTGTCTCGTCCTTCTGGGGACCAAAAACACACATAGCGCCTGTATTATACCAGAGAAATAAGAGGGGAAACGAGCTTCAGAGGAGGGGAAATTAAGAAATGAAAATACAACTACTATATAGGTATATTATTATGTTTCTTATAGCTTCCTCTTTCGAAAAACTCACAACACACCACTGCATCTACCCAAAGGAATTAAACTCACAACACACCACTGCATCTACCCAAAAGGAATTAACCTGGCTCTAACACCTCTTATCATCATGATAATAACACACATTGCAATTCATGCAAACACCATCCACATTAGGTACATAGTATGTATTGTGTTTGTAATGCCAGTCGTCTAACAGACTGCTGTCCCACAGACCTGGGATTGTCAGACTGTCTGAGCGCGAGTGGCTGAAAAGGCCCGAGACTTAGGTGTCTTGGATAGTTTGACAGACTTATTAGGTCGGGTTAGATTTTTAGAGAGGATGATGCCCTTTGCTATATCTTTGGCAAGGGAAATTTCAGGCTGGTATCTTCCCTGTTCACTCTGTAACTAAAGTCCCCCAGCCAGACTAGGCTGGTCTACGCCCTGTTTAAAGCCCCCCAGCCAGACTAAGCTGGTCTACTCCTTGTTCTGTCAACCCCCAGTAAAGGGACCTCAATTCCTCATATTGAAGCAAGATATGCAAAGTCAAAGTGCAGAGTGCAAAGTCTTTTCACCTTGTCTCTTTACATTTTTCATGATTTGTCACCCAACGGGAAAAGTGTCGTACAAAGAGATAACCTCTTCGCGCTCAATGTCCATTTGAATGGATACAAAAATTTTGTCCAATGTCCATTTGAATGGACAAAATTTTTGTAGTAGTAAGTGCCCGGGCTAGAAATATTGATCCCGACTTCCCAGCATAAAATGAACAAAAAAGAAAATAATAGGTACGAGTACATTCATAAGAATCTGACTAGCAAAAATCAGCATTAGACTGAGCGAGTTACAAAAACACTCGTTTCATTGAGCTACTCAGTTATTGAGTCAGATCATAAAACATATAAATCACTCTTCAACTCCCTATAGCCTAATATAGGTATGGATCTGACTCAGGGACTGAGATGTAGATACGTATAATCGTGGTTGGATCCAATGGTTCAACTTCATTGTGAGCTACTTTTACCGACCCGAATGTGATGAAATTGTAAATCTAGGAAGTTCACGAGTGGGCGTTTTTCAGATCTCATCGATCAAAATCTTCTGTTGTTGTTGTTGTTGTTGTTGTTGTTGTTGTTGTTGTTGTTGTTGTTGTTGTGATTTATATACATACCTACGTACGTGCAAAATGATTGGGGATTTTTGCCATCACTGTGGAAGTTTTTTGGGTATTCCAAAGAGAAAATCAGGTGTAAAAGCTAGATCCAGATTTGCTTTAAGTTGGCTTTTACATATATGTAATGTAGATACGTATAATGAGTACATGTGAACAGAGAAAAATCCGAATGAAAACCAGATCCAAGAAATTGTGAACTAAATTAGTTTGATCCAAATTATTATTAACAATTTTATTTCATTATTTCCTCGAATCTAATAATGATGATGTGATGATTTATATACATACCTATGTACGTGCAAAATGATTGGGGATTTTTGCCATCACTGTGCAAGTTTTTTTGGGTACCTATTCCAAAGAGAAAATCAGGTGTAAAAGCTAGATCCAGATTTGCTTTAAGTTGGCTTTTACATATATGTAATGTAGATACGTATAATCGTGGTTGGATCCAATGGTTCAACTTCATTGTGAGCTACTTTTACCGACCCGAATGTGATGAAATGCCTTCGCACTCAACCTTTCCTATTTCTATAGCAAGGGGAATTCAGGCTGATGGTATAATAACTAAGCTGGTCTACTCTCTGTACGTACCCCAGCTGGGCTAGGCTGGTCTACTCCCTGTTTAACATCCCCCAGCCAGACAGGCAGAGTTTACTAAACGACCGATGTCTGATCTAAGCTTACCTATTCAAATATGCCATCAGATGGAAGGCGATACCCATGTATTTGTAATGGACAAACTCCCCAGTACGCTCATAAGGGATGAAACTCCAAGCAGTCAGCAGATTATCTATCAGCATGGGAGCCCAACATATGACGAACACCACCACTATCACGATCAGCATCTTGATGATCTGAAAATGAACACGAATAAAAGAGCATGTTTAGACTTGCTAGAGTAAAGCGACTTTTCAGTCCTATGCTGGCGTATAAACAAGGTAGGTGTGTTCTATTCTATTCTATCCACTAATCTAAAACCTACCAGCCTAGAACCTCGGAAGGTGCTTGCCTTGATGCCTTGTAATTTTTTGCGGATTCTGTTTCCAAACAAGAAAAACTTTATCCTAAACAGATAAAGTTCGTTTTCTGAAAGGCTGGCTTTTTTCTTCTGTCCCAATATCTCGCTTTCGGGACGATAAGACCTTAGCAGTTATTGTCCCCTCTATCCAACCTCTTTAAAAAAGTCAATATCCGATAGAGAAATTCATATTGGGCGAAGTGTTTTACCTGTCTAACATTCTGATTGTATTCAGTCTTATGACAGAGTCGTTGTGATGATTTCTGCAGACATTCCATCTGAGGATCTCGAGCTTCGGTAGTACATACGGCGAACATTGAGTTGTTCATCACCTGAAATCAAGCAGGCATATTTGAGAATTTGAGTACACGGAGAAGGGTAGGAAACCCAATCAAGTGACTGGGTTCCAGAACTCTAAATCGGGCAGCTCGACACTATAATACAGCATTCCAACAGCCGAAAATAGGGGAAGTAAGAAGTAACAAAATAATAGAGTTCTTCCACCCTAACTTGTGACACCCTATCATTGATTTTTTCTCGGTGTGGTTTTCTCTTAACCTATCTTTCTTCTCTCTTCCGATTTCGGAACGATAAGATCTCCGTTGTTACAGTTCCCTCTATCAAACCCAGGGCCATAAGTATCGGCCAGTCTCCTAAAAGTTGGAGCATCCCCCCCCTACAAAGTCCTGGATACGGCCCTGATCAAATCTCTTGGAAGAAAAGAAGTTTCTGACGTGTGGTTTTACCCTGTGTATCTCAAGCGCTATGGTGGAGTAGGTGACAGTCATTATGGTGGTGGGGACGACAAGTATAACTAGAAGCATATACACCTCGTAGATTCGCCACAGGAGGAGATTGTCCAGGTTGCGAACACACCAGAACGCCTGAATCTTGACACCCACGGGGAGGAGGATCTGGAAAAAAAAAGAGAAAATTTAGAAATAGAAAAAAACAAACAAACAAATGCTACTGAAACCGAATTGTTTGAATTCTTCAAGGTCTGGAACATCGGAAGTGTAGTAGCCCGACTTTTCGTTCTTCGATTTCGGGACGATAAGACCTTAGCAGTTACAGTTCCCTCTGTCAAACCTCTTAAAAAAAAAGTACCGTTGTGCTCTCAATATTGTATTGGCCAGTGGAAACGAACATTGGCAAATTCGATGCAAAAAAAAATGCATACAACATACTAAACTTGCATTTCAGAATATTTTATTATAGTTGCAGCTATTATTTTTATGTATTTGAAAACAAGTTATTATTTCGAAAACAAGTGGCGGGGAGTGGATATTAAGACGGAAACGAAAGGAGAGAGGAGGAGGAGTAGAAGAAAGCTGTCGCACGCTTCCAATATGAGACGGGGCCTAATGCCTAATGCGAGTAGACTAAATAATGTAAAGCCTGAAAATTTCGGAAGGTCCTTGATATAGGGGCTCCAGGTACTTTAACTTTAAATTGATCTTCTTAAATAAAATTGTAACACCTTTATATTTGGTGCGCCAGAAAAGGACATTGTCTTGGGATGTACCTCAGTCGTCTATATATTAGGAGTACAAAAATTTTACCTGGACTAGAAGAATGGGGGCGGCCAAAATGGCGGAAATGAGCCAAATGGCGGCAATGGTTTTCTTGGTCTGACTCATCGTACAGATGTACTTTGCCTTCATTGGATACATGATGGCGTAATACCTGCGGACATTGTCGAGGAAAAGGCTGATGAAAATTCCGAGATACTTTGATGAAATGAAGGGCCCAACTCTGCCTAGGCTCTTTGTGGATAAAACAAATTTTTTAATGCGGTATGCTGTTGAAAATCAGTTGCAAAAATAGTTAGGTATGTTGATATTTCTTATCTATCTACACGGGGTTTTGTAAAATTCCTAACAATACTTTTAGGTTAAAAATTAAAAAGACAATTACCTCAGACAATTAATTTTATTTCTTAAAGATTCTTTTTTCAAATAATTATTCTCATTGAGAATTTCTCAATACTTAATCACCTATTTCACTTTTATTTTACTTGATACTTTTAAGTTTTAAATTGAAATCGGAACTTGATTTCCGTCTATAGGCAAGCCACTCTGACTCAGACCGTTTCTCAGACAGTTGGAACCTGTGTGGCGAAAAAAGCTTCAGACCTAGGACTAGGTCTCTCAGACAGTCCGACAGACCACGGGTCTGTTAGTCTGCGTTCACGCGGGCATTAGGCCCTGGTTCAATAAAAGTTTTTTATTTATTTTTTTCTACCAGACAACTCGACTTTTCAGTCATAGAAAACTCACCTTTCTATACTCATAACTGTCAGGGTCAGTACTGAACAGATGGCGGTGAAGTTTTGCATGTAATGAACAGTTTTGTTTTACTTAATACTTTTAAGTTTTAAATTGAAATCGGAACTTGATTTCCGTCTATAGGCAAGCCACTCTGGCTCAGACCATTTGTCAGACAGTTGGTGTGGCGAAAAAAGCTTCAGACCTAGGACTAGGTCTCTCAGACAGTCCGACAGACCACGGGTCTGTTAGTCTGCGCGTGAAAGGCGGGCATTAGGCCCTGGTTCAATAAAAGTTTTTTATTTATTTTTTTCTATCAGACAACTCGACTTTTCAGTAATAGAAAACTCACCTTTCTATACTCATAACTGTCAGGGTCAGTACTGAACAGATGGCGGTGAAGTTTTGCATGTAATGAACAGTTTTGCACAGGAATACTCCCATACTCCAAGTATACGAAAACAGTTTGGCAATCTGCAACAGAAAGAGGAGATATTTTAGGTTTGACGTCACTGTATAGCTGCTGCCGCTGTACCAAGAGTAATTTTGAGTTTTGAAGTTACTATTTTCTTGGTCTAAGGCAGGCTTGTCCAACCCGCGGCCCGCGGGCCGCATGCGGCCCGCGAGCTCATTTTTGCGGCCCGCGAAGGCCCGCCTAAAAATATGAAGTGTTGGGAATAATCGATTATGATAATTGATTGTTCCCAACACTAAGTAATTTTGAGTTTTGAAGTTGCTATTTTCTTGGTCTAAGGTTCCTTCTGCGGCACCTGTTGTTGATCTATCCACATCACTGAGGGTAGTTTTACTTTCGGCGACAAGCTATACCCGCCTACTCACATTAACTTCACCCAGCTTGAGTGGAACCAGACAAAGCCAGCATTGGGTTGCCCAGATGATAATCCATCCGAATATTTCAACGGGTTACTGTCTGGTGTTCTCGTGTTGACCCAGCGCCTAAATGGGAAGTATTGTGTCCCTTCTCGCCCATCTGATGAGAGGCATACTACGGGATGGGCATGCTACGAGACAGGCCACAAGCGTCTAATGTAGCAGTTGTTCCATTGCTACGAAATAAAAACGGCGGTGGAACACTCATCTTAAAAAAAAAAAAAAATTCAGAACTAAACAAGTGAAATTCTCGCAAATATCGAGTACATACTGAGATTAAGATTACTGAGCGATCTATAAAGAAACAAATTTGTAAGACCGTAAGTGTATTTTCATTTAGGGAAACTTTCGGAAACAGAACCAACTCCGATGGCCTGCAATCTTGGATTTCCTATGGTTAGTGCATTGGCTATTTCATTTCCTATGGTTAGTGCATTGGCTTTTTCAGTTTCCAAAAGGGAATCAGTTCCGTGTCCGAAAGTTTCTCGAAAGGAAAATACGCCTCAAGTTGGAAGATAAGTTTGCAGACAAATTGTAACGTGTGTACCTCGGCTTAAGAGTCTGAACACATGGTTCTAAGCAAGACATAAAATGGACTAGCATATGATAGAGGATAGACTGAAGTGTTTATTTCTTCATTTGATAACTTCCTAGTTACTCGTATATTTGTAAGCATGATAGCTGATAGGACCTTGGTAGCACGCAGGAAAACGCTCAGGGGGGTGTGTCTCAAAATTCTCATCTGGTCATCAAACTAAGTTCTCGACCGGTCAAACTGATGTGATTTCTAAACTAAGTTCTCGACCGGTCAAACTGATGTGATTTCTAAACTAAGTGACTATCAATCTACGAGTATTTATGTACAGTAGAACCTCGATTATTTCAACTAATTGGGACCGGGGGTAGTTGTAATGATCGAGGTTGAAATGATCACTTTCTGTGATCTTTTCCTCTGATAAGATAGGACATCCTTTGAAAGATAGAGAAAAAGCAATGTATTTTGGAGTTGAAATAATGGAAGTTGAAATAATCGAGGTTCTACTGTGGTTGCAACACTCAGCAGATTTGGACCAAGTTTACTGCTCGGCCCGGTTAGCCTAGAAATCTAGAAACACACGAAGGGAAATTTTGAAATTCCCAAAGCTGAAAAAACGAAAGGAATTCACCTTCCCATTAGTAGAAATATTGAAAGTAGGTCAACCGTGATTCCAAAAGTCGTAAACAACTGTCAACGAACACTATACAGATTTTTATTTTCCACGGTTTACAGAAACTGCAAATTTTGTATAGGTTTGACATTGATTTTCGTCTTCATGAGCAAAATATTTAAATTTTCAGAATGTACCTAAATGCTTTTCACGATATAAATTCCCCTGGCGAACTTTATCCTGAACAGAAGCTCCTAGGTCGCGGTTTCGATTCCCGCGCGGGGTGGTATTATCCTAAACGGATCAGGTTCGTTCTCGAAATGCATGGCTATCGCATATCCTGTCCTCCTTCTCTCTTCCCTTTCGGGACGATAA
>NW_007379062.1:0-2327 GCF_000475195.1 Diaphorina citri
GGCCTTGACGGCAATTTAGATTCAAATCTCATTGAAAACGCAAGACATAAATGTCAGATAAGACCATAAAGTTCCAACATGCTTGCTTGCTTTTCGTGTCCAAGAAATAGGCATGTCACCTATCTCACGGTGTTGGAAGGATTAGGTGTTTGAAATCCCCTTGGACGCTCAGAAACAAAGTCTGGACTTCTTCCGTGTCCCTAATGTTTGTATACACATACAGACAGTTCCAACTTACTTCTTTCGTTGAGTAAGGTCAGTACTCAGGATCAGGACTGGTCGGCGGGTGATGTGTAGAGTCTCTCGAGCAGAGAAGTATGGACGAGACTTACAGATTATCATTGATGAGTTCTACAAACCCATGCTAGTAGCTGGTGAGTTATTAATGGGGTGGGATATACTCCTGCCTCGGTGGCGTAGTGGTCAAGACGCTCGCCTGGTAAACAGAAGAGCGTGGGTTCGAACCTAGCCGAGGCATGGAATTTTATCCTCATTTATTTGAAAATTTGACCACATGATAAAGGAGCTCTAAGGGTTAGGTGGTAGAGAACGCCTCCGGCGTCAACCTCGCCTGGTTGTTACCTTTCAACTTAAGAGTCTATTATTATACTTTGGGATAGAGGAGAGGGAGCTGTTACTGTTAAGGTCTTATCGTCCCCGAAAGCGAAGAGAGAAGAAAGACAGGTTAGGTGAAATCCAGCCAAGAACGAAACTTATCTATTTAGAATAAAATCCACTCCGGGCGGGAATGTCGTCAAACCCTCGACCTAGCGTTTACAAGGCAGACGTGCTTCCCTTCGAGCTAACTAGGCTGGCTTTAAAGGGTTTGACGTCACTGAACTGCTAAGGTTTTTAAAGACGAGAGTTTCAACCTCCATTTGGCGACAAGGTATACGCTTCTCACATCAACCTTACCCAGCCTGAGTCTGAGTGAGACCGGGAAAAGCCAACTGTACGCGAGTGCCCAGATGGTCACTCATTCGGATACTAACCACAAGCAACGTTGCCTAACTCAAGTGATACATTGGGAACTATTTGAGGATACGGTTAGCCCAGTGACTTACCGTTGATGGTAAGTCAAAAATGTGTACTCGTTTTCCTTTTGCCATATTTCAACGGTTTACTTTCTGGTGTTCTCGTGTTGACCCAGCACCTTAATGGTTAGTATTGTGTCTCTTCTCGCCCATCTGATGAGGGACATACTACAAGGTGGACATGCTATGACACAGACCTATACCACTTTCAAGAAATGCCTCCACAGCGAAAGCTCGATGTTGCGAGGTCCACGACTCCATTGTAACAAAACCCTATTTAGTTCTGAACTCAGTGATATTCACTTCAACATAAACGACAAGTTATAACAAAATACTGTGCAAATCAAATTCGTCAGGTTAACGCTGGGCCACCCTGTACATAATTTTGTAAATTTTACAAAGAATAGAATAATTAATTGTATCAATAAGATTTTTGTAAATTTTACATTAAATACTCCATAATCCTCTCTAATTTCTTTCCTCAGCTATCGGTAGATGTACTGGATTGGAATCAGGACGAGGTTCGATTCTTACTAGAGGACAAACTTTCTTACACGCAACCTACCGAACATAACTGGAGACGTGGCAGAACTATCAAACTAACTCCCGTCAATGCTGTACTGGTTACGTTAGACAAGGTAAGTAGGTCTAGATTATAGTATTACACTTATAACGAAGTTTTTTTTTCAAGAGGTTTGACAGAGGGAACTTTAACTGCTAAGTTCTTATCGTCCCGAAATCGAAGAGGGAAGAGAGACAGGATAGGAGAAAGCCAGCCGTTCCGAGAACGAACATTATCCCATCAGGATAAAATACGCCCCGGGCGGGAATCGAACCCGCGGCCTAGCGCTTACAAGGCAGACGCGCTACCAACCAAGCAAACTAGGCTGACAATATAACGAAGTTTACGAACCAACTTTTCGGACGACACATTCGAAAAGCACAGATTCTTGTTGTTCATTCCCGCTCTTTTTTGAGTGCGAAGTTATAAATGTACATTGTTTTAAACGTTTAAACCTTTAAACCATAATTCAAACTCTACCCTCCATATGGGTCGATTTTCTCAAAATAAGATTAATTGGACGATCTGTTCAGTATAAAATCCGCCCCGGGCGGGAATCGATCCCGCGCCCAAGCGCTTACAAGGCAAGCGCGCTAAACTCTAACATAAGAAGGCTGTCTCTGCACGCTTGCTGTTGATTTGTACAAGGCAGGCGCGCTAAACTCTAGCCTGGCTGTCTTCTGCACGCTTGCTGTTGATTTGTACAAGGCAGGCGCGCTAAACTCTAGCCT
>NW_007379062.1:3514-7873 GCF_000475195.1 Diaphorina citri
AGGGTATGAACTGTAGGATACGACTTATATCAAATGAGGAAGGTAAGAGAAGAATAGTAAATGAAAAAAGTAGAAAAAACAAGAGAAAATGTTAGATCAGAGGGAAAAGAAGGATGATGATATACAGAGAGAAAAGAAGATGGAGTAGAGTTATCTTTATAGAAAAATAAAAAAGAATAGCACGAGCTAAGATCAGCGTAGAGAGGGTGAATCAAAATAGACACACGATAAAAAATAAAAAATCAAACATATCCTCTGAGCAAAGAGTCACAAGATAAAACAAAATAATATAAAATATAAAAATAGAATAAGAAGATACATGGTTGCGGAGGTCCACGACTCCATTGTAAAAACAATTATTTTAAGTTATAGAACTCGTGATAATTCACTTCAAACATAAATAAATACATGATATTCACTTCAACATAAACGACAAGTTATAACAAAATACTGTGCAAATCAAATTCGTCAGGTTAACGCTGGGCCACCCTGTACATAATTTTGTAAATTTTACAAAGAATAGAATAATTAATTGTATCAATAAGATTTTTTTTTGTAAATTTTACATTAAATACTCCATAATCCTCTCTAATTTCTTTCCTCAGCTATCGGTAGATGTACTGGATTGGAATCAGGACGAGGTTCGATTCTTACTAGAGGACAAACTTTCTTACACGCAACCTACCGAACATAACTGGAGACGTGGCAGAACTATCAAACTAACTCCCGTCAATGCTGTACTGGTTACGTTAGACAAGGTAAGTATAGATTATAGTAGGTATTACACTTATAACGAAGTTTTTTTTTTTTTTTTTCAAGAGGTTTGACAGAGGGAACTTTAACTGCTAAGTTCTTATCGTCCCGAAATCGAAGAGGGAAGAGAGACAGGATAGGAGAAAGCCAGCCGTTCCGAGAACGAACATTAATCCATCAGGATAAAATCCGCCCCGGGCGGGAATCGAACCCGCGGCCTAGCGCTTACAAGGCAGACGCGCTACCAACCAAGCAAACTAGGCTGACAATATAACGAAGTTTACGAACCAACTTTTCGGACGACACATTCGAAAAGCACAGATTCTTGTTGTTCATTCCCGCTCTTTTTTGAGTGCGAAGTTATAAATGTACATTGTTTTAAACGTTTAAACCTTTAAACCATAATTCAAACTCTACCCTCCATATGGGTCGATTTTCTCAAAATAAGATTAATTGGACGATCTGTTCAGTATAAAATCCGCCCCGGGCGGGAATCGATCCCGCGCCCAAGCGCTTACAAGGCAAGCGCGCTAAACTCTAACATAAGAAGGCTGTCTCTGCACGCTTGCTGTTGATTTGTACAAGGCAGGCGCTCTAAACTCTAGCCTAAGAAGGCTGTCTTCTGCACGCTTGCTGTTGATTTGTACAAGGCAGGCGCGCTAAACTCTAGCCTGGCTGTCTTCTGCACGCTTGCTGTTGATTTGTACAAGGCAGGCGCGCTAAACTCTAACCTAAGAAGGCTTTCTTCTGCACGCTTGCTGTTGATTTGTACAAGGCAGGCGCGCTAAACTCTAGCCTAAGAAGGCTGTCTTCTGCACGCTTGCTGTTGATTTGTACAAGGCAGGCGCGCTAAACTCTAGCCTAAGAAGGCTGTCTTCTGCACGCTTGCTGTTGATTTGTACAAGGCAGGCGCGCTAAACTCTAACCTAAGAAGGCTGTCTTCTGCACGCTTGCTGTTGATTAGTTTTCTTATCGCTAACTCGTTAACTCTATCTCATGTTTCAGCCGAGCTCAGACACCCCCACCCTCACCGACCTAGACGACCCTCACTCGCCATCACCTGACCTCACGGTTTTTTCTTATCGTTTCCTCTATCTCATGTTTCAGCCGAGCTCAGACACCCCCACCCTCACCGACCTAGACGACCCTCACTCGCCATCACCTGACCTCACGGTTTCTACCACCTCCTCTCTCTCCTCCAAACTCTACTCACAGGACCTCGCTAATTCTACCAGTCTAACCAAACTGTATCCGCCCACCGGGGTGAAAGAGGCCTCGCTGATTCTACTCAAGGAGAAGAATGGCCGGTTTGCTCTGCTGCGGGAACCTCTGTACTTGGATAAGTGTATTGTGTACTGTGATATGGAGGGAGAGGATTACTTTGAACTGCAGGAGATTTCCACACGAGACACTTTCATATTCAAGGTGAGACTATTTAAGGTAGAAACAGTGACCGAGTGGAGCAGTGGCTCTCAACCCAGAAGTGTTAGGTTGAAATCCCGGCCGGAGTGGAAACTACTGATGCACGCGAGACGAGACGAGAAATTATTGTATTTTTATGAGAAAAGACAAAATTCATTTGTATCTTAAATTTCTCGTTTCTTAGTGCAGTGCTAGCGGAAACTATTTCGATCTCAGATAAGCATGGATGCTGAAGATTGTAAAGCAGTTTTGAGAATCAATTTTTTCACGAAAAAGAAAGAAAAAAAGTCTGGAATTGAAGCTCCTTTCTATCTCCTTTGAAGTATTTTACAAAACGTCGCAATGCTTAGCACCATTGAATCCCTTGATATAACTAACTTGTAACTTGACCTCCTCTCTCTGTGTTGCAGGCTGATGATCCAGACAGAACCAAGCTATGGTATCGGCAACTCCAATGTTTAGTGCAGGGTCTCGGGCAATGGAGAAAACGACGAAACGCCCTAGCTAATATAATGATGTATAGCATACAGAATAGAACCTAGGTTACTATGCTCAAAACAATAGCTTTTCTTTTCAATGAAAAACCATGTGGCATTTCGCATTAGAGAGACATTCACTCCAATTTTTTTTATTATTTTTAAGACGCCATTTTGAAACCAAAAAATAGTTTCAAAATGGCGTCCTTATCCCATATGTCTGAAAATGCCTTATCGCCGTTTTGAGTTAAGAAAAGAATATTGTTTTCTGAATAATCTAGGTTACTGTGGTCAAAAGAATAGCTTTCCTTTTCAATGAAAAACCATGTGGCATTTCGCATTAGGTAATAAAAGAGAGACATTCACTCCAATTTTTTCCATAATCATTTTGTTTAGATCTTTTGATCTTTCTAGTATAGGTTCGTATCTAAATATTATTTATCACTGCGATTTAAGTAGATATTAATTATAATCAATGTATAATATTTTAAAGTTTTAATTCTTATACAGGAGTTAATTATTTAATAATTTTGTTCCTCTTTATTTACATTTAATTTATTTCATTTCTAGACTCCCCCTTATATATTTGTAGAGTTATTCGAAACCCGGAAAGAGTAATTGAAATTTTTGTACATTACATTTTATTATTTTATCTACTTTACAAGATTTTTGTGTTTTCTTGTTTTCGCACTCGGTAATATTTGCAGATCCCTCTTCTCCCAGAATGAACCTTATATCTATTCAGGATTAAGGTCGCCCTGGGTGGGAATCGAACCCCAGACCTAGCGCTTATACAAGCTAGATACTCTACCCTCCGAGCCATCTATTGATCGGAAAACGGCTTTTGTGACGAGCATTTCTGCGTAACACACGAACATTTGACTAGGTAGTCTGATAGACTTCTAGTTTCCAACTACAGCTCACCTTGATCTTTCATGTCATTTTCCAATTTCCATATAAGACTCGTGAGTTATTTCCTAAGTTTATTACATAGGTTGGTATCTCGAGTTTCGATAGTTTTATATTCATCAGCACATATCAGTGTTTGTTCCGTAAGGTCTGGAGCTTGAAATCCAAATGGCCAGTTCTGTAAAATATGAAACAAACATATTAATTTGTGATCCTTGCAAGAGGGGGTGTAAAGGTTTGGTTGGATGGAAGAGCTCCTTCAGAAGAACCCGGAAGCTATTGAAAAAAAAATGTTCAATACGAAATTTGAGGCCCTAACAAAATAACGTTCGAACATCCAAAATGCATTAAATAATAATAAAACACCAACAACAACAACAACGACGACATCCATTTGTTTTAAACTCTAAAACAACAAAAGTAATTTATTATTATAATCTCATTCAAAATACGCAATTCTGGTAACTCGATCTTTTCTATCCTAATTCTTCTTATTCTTCCCCCTTTCTCCTCCTACTAAGAAGTAGGAAGAAGAACTTGGTCTTGTCATTCTCAGATTTGTTATGTTTGGAGACAGACGGATTTGTCAGTCAATTAGGAACCTGTCATCCATCATGTTCAAACATAACATCATTATCACACATGTTATAATATGTTGTACTGTGAGGGATAACACCTGGTGTATTTAACACGTGGGAGTATATGTAACATAATCTGGTGCTCTCCCCTCTGTATGAGACTAAGGGGAAGAGGTAGCGCGGTATCCGTGAACGTTAAAACAGCACATGGTACTCGCTTA
>NW_007379062.1:8231-36368 GCF_000475195.1 Diaphorina citri
AAAAATATAGGCATTGTTGCCAAACATGTCACATGTGCAATGGTAGAAATCTCTAAAAGGGGAAGGTATATTGCACAGTGCTTCCTCCGACAGTGAAACAAAGTCAGGTAAGGCGATATCCACCTTACCTGTTCTGGAATCCAACCTCTGAACTTAGAGCTACCTCTGCATTTTAGAAGAGAGAGTTTATCAAAAATAGACCTTTACCTGAATTGCAACAATGTAAGGATTTCCTGCAATCTTCATTTTGGGTTGATGACTCATTGCTGTCACATTGATCTGGATGAAGTATAACTAGACTGGCTTCGGCATCCTCTTTGACTGCTAAGGGAGTACGTAACTGTCCAGACGGTTACCTACCCGTCCAGATGCTAACCAAGCTCGACCTTGCTTAAACTTGTAAGCCTCCCTTGTTAACGCTAGCTACTAGCTACCAAGCTCGATTCCAGACTGGGGCGAATTTTATCCTACACGGATAAGTTTCGTTCTCGGAACGGCTTGCTTTCTCTTATCCTGTCTTCCTTCTCTCTTCGTTTTCGGGACGAAAGGACCTTAGCAGTTACAGTTCCCTCTATCAAACCTCTTCACAAAAAAAAAAAAAAAAAAAAAAAAAAAAACTTACCACGTTGAGCACCTGTGTCCATTGTTCTTTATGGGTGTGACTAGGATCATCTTGCTGTTGAGAGAGTAACATTTTCAAATGCAATATGTAACTGGTGGCTAATCTCAATGTATCTAGCTTACTCAACTTGGTGTCTTTAGGAACCTGAAAGAACATACAATAGGGAAAAAAAGGAATGATAAAATAGTTTTGATAGAGGGAACTGTAACTGCTAAGGTCTTATCGAGAGACCTACTACAGGATAGGTCGACAGGAGAAAGCCAGCAGTTCCGAGAACGAACCTTATCTGAACCCGTAACCTAGGCTAGAGCTTACAAGGTAGATGCGGAACCTTCCAAGCTCGCTAGGGCTAGACGCCACTCGATTGTCGTCACGAGGCTGAGTGCACCCTCAGCTCCAACCACAGAGCCGAGGCTAGACGCTACTCGATTGTCGTCACGAGGCTGATTGCATCATTGCACCCTCAACTCCAACCACAGAGCCGAGGCTAGACGCTACTCGATTGTCGTCACGAGGCTGAGGGCACCCTCAACTCAAACCACAGAGCCGAAAAAACTTCGACCCCGCCGGGAATGGAGGAGTGGCAATTGAGAAAATATTTTTAATAAAAGGTCGATTCCTACGTAAAAAGTTGTGAAAAATCCAAATCTGAGGTCAAAACTCCGAAAAAGTAACTTTAAGCCGAGGCTAGACGCTACTCGATTGTCGTCACGAGGCTGATTGCATCATTGCACCCTCAACTCCAACCACAGAGCCGAGGCTAGACGCTACTCGATTGTCGTCACGAGGCTGATTGCATCATTGCACCCTCAACTCCAACCACAGAGCCGAGGCTAGACGCTACTCGATTGTCGTCACGAGGCTGATTGCATCATTGCACCCTGAACTCCAAGCACAGAGCCGAGGCTAGACGCTACTCGATTGTCGTCACGAGGCTGATTGCATCATTGCACCCTGAACTCCAAGCACAGAACCCGAAACCCACTAGGCCACGGATGTTAAACTACACAGGGAAATCTTTGTATTTGGAACATATCTACTACATAGGTACTTAGGTAGTCTAGGTACCAGTATAGGTACTACTTACCAGACTTTTATAAATGAAATAAAAATAATTCATCTAACAATATTTATTCTCAACATCTTTCCAGTAGGTACTTACCCAAGGTAATGTAGTTTTGAGTCGGAAAAACGCCTTGGATAGAATCCGCATCCTCGCTCTCTCTCTAGCATTAGCAGCATTCCTTTGTACAGGTTTCAATAAACCATCCTCTTCCTCTGATGTGTTATCATTTGAAAAATAACGGTCGTTATTTGAAAAGTAACGGTCAATATTTGTATTGTAACGGTCACTGTTTGAATTATAACGGTCACTACTTGAATTGTAACGGTCAATATTTGAATTGTAACGGTCACTGTTTGAATTATAACGGTCAATATTTGAATTGTAACGGTCATTTATAGGTAACGGATCGGTTAATGTACTTAAAGTATATTTACAGGGATTGGTATTTGAACAAACGTTTAATTGCGTATTGGATGATTTAGATTTTCTAGGTTTGACCGTTTTAGGTTTAAGACTAGCGACTTTCTTTGGCATTGTTCAACTTTGGCAGATTCTTTTCTTGTACTTAGGTATTTATGTTCCAGCAAATACGTATCTAAAGTCAAAGTTGGGTTCCTACCTTGAGAGGAAAAGGTTAGGTATCAATTCGTACGTAAAAAAGAAGGAAAAAAATAGAAAAAGGAGATGGAATTATTTGGTAAGTTTAGAGTTTTATGTTGGAATGGGTAGGGGAAAACAGTGTATCATGTTGAAAGATGGTCGCGCTATTTAGTTATTTACACATCTTGTATTTATTTTAGCATCACTAATCTCTTCTTGTAGGTATTTCATTTGAGCATTAATTTATTAATATTATTAAATTTTAGCACAGAGATAAACGAAAAACTTGATGAATAATGATAAGCACAAATGATTGAAATAAAATGGGTCATCATTTACATTTACCCAAACGTTTGGCGCTCCTTAGAAACTTCATGCAATGATGAAGTTGTAGGTACGAGGCGGAGTCAACGATTCTAAATTTCAAACGAGACATTTTAAATCTGATTGAATAAAAATAAAAAGAAAGAAGATATTTTTCGGATGAGCAGAAGAGGGAGGAGTTATCTTTTATTTTCTTTTAAAACAGTGTCTGCTACTTGGCTATGTTCTAAAAACAATAAACTTGACATACCTAAGGGATAAACACATTACCACATTAGTGAATTAGTGATGTTCAAACATGACAGGGAATCACAAGGGTGATGTGATAATTAGATGATGAAGAAAGAGATGAAGGCGGCGGAAGAGGAGAAGGAGAAAGAGATGAAGAAGAAGAAAGAAGAGGAAAAGGAGAAAGAGATGAAAAAGGAAAGAGAAATGAGGATGAGGAGGAGAAGAAGGAGAAAGAGAATGAAGAAGAAGGAGGGAGAAAAGAGAAAGAGAAGAAGGAGGAAAAAGAGATGAAGGAAGACCAGAAGGAGATAAGGAGGAGAATGAGGAAGGATAGGATTAGACATTTTGGATAATAGGGTGATAATAAATTTCCACCCTAAGTAGGTACCTACAGACCTATGCACCAAAACACGTGAGAACATACGATGACATACTCGTAGAACGAAAATGACTAGGAAATAAAATTATAACATAAAGTATCATATTACCATGCGACCATCCCAGGTTCGATTCCCATACAAAAATATTAATTAATAATAATAATAATAATAATAATAATAATAATAATAATAATAATAATAATAATAATAATAATAATAAGAATGAGGAAGGGTAGGATTAAACATTTTGGATATTAGGGTGATAATAAATTCCCACCCTAAGTAGGTACCTACAGACCTATGCACCAAAACACGTGAGAACATACGATGACATACTCGTAGAATGAAAATGACTAGGAAATAAAATTATAACATAAAGTATCATATTACCATGCGACCATCCCAGGGTTCGCCCATACAAAAATATTAATTAATAATAATAATAATAATAATGTCAGTCTCTTCCTTTTAAGAGGAAGTCAGAAGGTACGTGTATACTCATTACTCTGGCAGTCTGGCCTTACGTATAGCCAGCAGCAATAGGACGCTGAATACTTCGGATAAGCAACGTTGTACGTGGTCGGTATCTAGACGGGTGAACATCTGGGACGACAGGTGCTACTATTTCAGCGGAGGAACACCAGATGAGTCCGAGAATCTCAAATCATCCGATTTGGGTCCCAACTCAAAAAAAGGTCATCCGAGTTGCGTCCCCGGTACCTGAGATTGAACCTACATTTATACTTGAGACCATAAAGTAAATAAATAAGTATATAACGAACAGGGTGACCAAAAATAACTGTACCTATACAGTAATGATGAAGTTGTAGGTACAGGGCGGAGTCAACGAATCTAAATTTCAAATGAGACATTTTAAAACTGATTGAATAAAAATAAAGAGAAAGAAGATATTTTTCAGATGAGCAGAAGAGGGAGGAGTTATCTTTTATTTTCTTTTAAAACAGTGTCTGCTACTTGGCTATGTTCTAAAAACAATAAACTTGACATAAGGGATAAACACATTACCACATTAGTGAATTAGTGATGTTCAAACATGACAGGGAATCACAAGGGTGATGTGATAATTAGATGATGAAGAAAGAGATGAAGGCGGCGGAAGAGGAGAAGGAGAAAGAGATGAAGAAGAAGAAAGAAGAAGAGGAAAAGGAGAAAGAGATGAAGAAGAAGAAAGAAGAAGAGGAAAAGGAGAAAGAGATGAAGAAGAAGAAAGAAGAAGAGGAAAAGGAGAAAGAGATGAAGAAGAAGAAAGAAGAAGAGGAAAAGGAGAAAGAGATGAAGAAGAAGAAAGAAGAAGAGGAAAAGGAGAAAGAGATGAAGAAGAAGAAAGAAGAAGAGGAAAAGGAGAAAGAGATGAAGAAGAAGAAAGAAGAGGAAAAGGAGAAAGAGATGAAAAAGGAAAGAGAAATGAGGATGAGGAGGAGAAGAAGGAGAAAGAGAATGAAGAAGAAGGAGGGAGAAAAGAGAAAGAGGAGGAGGAGGAGGAGGAGGAGGAGGAGGAGGAGGAGGAGGAGGAGAACGTGAGGAAGACATTTTGGATATTAGGGTGATAATAAATTCCCACCCTAAGTAGGTACCTACAGACCTATGCACCAAAACACGTGAGAACATACGATGACATACTCGTAGAATGAAAATGACTAGGAAATAAAATTATAACATAAAGTATCATATTACCATGCGACCATCCCAGGGTTCGCCCATACAAAAATATTAATTAATAATAATAATAATAATAATGTCAGTCTCTTCCTTTTAAGAGGAAGTCAGAAGGTACGTATACTCATTACTCTGGCAGTCTGGCCTTACGTATAGCCAACAGCAATAGCACGCTGAATACTTCGGATAAGCAACGTTGTACGTGGTCGGTATCTAGACAGGTGAACATCTGGGACGACAGGTGCTACTATTTCAGCGGAGGAACACCAGATGAGTCCGAGAATCTCAAATCATCCGATTTGGGTCCCAACTCAAAAAAAGGTCATCCGAGTTGCGTCCCCGGTACCTGAGATTGAACCTATATATATACTTGAGACCATAAAGTAAATAAATAAGTATATAACGAACAGGGTGACCAAAGATAACTGTACCTATACTGTATACTATAACTTCTCTATTCTATAGGAACAAACTTTGAGCATGAACGCTATTTCTATTATTTTTGTACTTGTCTTTTGTGTTTAACCTAACCCTATAATAACACTGGTCACTGCTCATATTGTGACAGCTCCTTTTATAGGAACATTCCATTGACGTAACTTCTGAACAAGTACAGTTGAATTTTTAACCTTATCGATTGTATGCACCTACATGATGAAAGCTGAAAAAATGCTGCGTACAGTATTTTTTTGTCACCCTGTACTAAATGTATACCTTCAAACTAGGATAAGTATATAAAGTACATAGTTCTAGCTCAGGTAGCTCAGGGACGCAACTCGGATGATAAATTTCAGAAATGAGACCCAAATCGGACGGACGCAACTCGGATATCACAGTCGGGACTCAAGTCAGATCCCTCCATTTCAGCATGCACTCGGCCTTGAGGACAATTTAGATTCAAATCTCATTGAAAACGCAAGACATAAAATAATGTCAGATAAGACCATAAAGTTCCAACTTGCTTGCTTGCTTTTCGTGTCCATGAGATAGGCATGTCACCTATCTCACGGTGTTGGAAGGATTAGGTGTTTAAAACCCCCTTGGACGCTCAGAAACAATGTCTGGTCTCCTACCGTGTCCCCAATATTTGTATACAGACAGTTCCAACTTACTTCTTTCGTTGAGTAAGGTCAGTACTCAGGATCAGGACTGGTCGGCGGGTGATGTGTAGAGTCTCTCGAGCAGGGATGGATTCGGACTGATGATCAAATCACTCAAACATATCGCGTACAGTAGAGATATGGCCATACTTTCCTGCGAGTACCCCCGGTTCCTATCGTAGTTACCAATACACTCAGGTTCGATTATAATACGGGTGTGAAAGTTCCTCTGCTTCCCCACACTCAAACCTTCGTTCACAATGCTTGGCGGGGATCGCTCGGGACTTACTCGCGATTGGTCTGCGTAAATCTCATCCTTCTGGGCGTAAATCTCATTCTTCACGGCGTAACTCTCATTGCTATCTGCGTAAAACTCGCTGTCGGATAGAGTTTGACTCTGTACAATATTCTCAATGATGTGCCGAGATGTAATGCATTCGGATTTAATGAGAAGATTGAATATCTTGGCTGTCAGACGGTTCTTGAGGAATACAAGCTTCGGGGTGTCGATTAGATTTGAACCTGTAGGGAGAGATTGTTTTACCAATGAGTTACTTCTGTTGAGTCTGCGATTTTTCAATGAGATCGGAAAAACTAAGGAATAAAAATCCTTTGTGTGTAAAAGTGCAATAATATTCACTAAAATCGGGTTAACAGTTCGGGAGTTATCGCAGATTTGTAGAAGCTAAACCGATCCTACCGCAAGACAAAGGTCCTCCTTACAGAACTTTCAAAGGGCCTAATCGGTGACCAATGCTAATAAAATTTATCCTGTGTTTCAAACAGTTTCGTCAAATTTAGGTATTCCCTGTTCAAGAAGGGAAAAAAGTAAAGGTTTTTTTTAGCTCAAGTTATAGCATTGGAAATCACTTCACTCATTCAATACCAGATACACCTACCTGGTTGGCTAAGTGCTACACACAGCATAGACTGTAGCTGTGCTATTAGTTCCAACGCACCGTGTTGCACAGGATTTGTATTAGTTCTAATCACAGGATTCAAGCTTTCTGTTACATAAATATCACTCTCTGGTAATGTGTTCTGAACTTCGAATATCTGAAAAAAAAAAAAAGAAAAATCATTTGTGTTGAGTGTTAGATAATGGTTACCATAAAGACTGTTTGCTGATTGGTGCATTAGGATGGACTTTTTGGTGTGACTGAGAAGCTCAGAACCAACTTCCAAAATTTCGATACTCAAATGTAATAGAAAGTCGTGTGATGTTCACACCAGATTTTTTTTAAGGTAGAACTTGAATGATTTTAAAAATAAATTGGAAAGGGAAAGATATGTGACTCACCAGCTTACACAGTTCATAGATGTACTTCCAAAAGAGATGGGTCACTGAAAATAGGCAAGATGGAGCCTGTTGGTATCTAGATGGGACTTTTTTAAACCTTAAACCTCCCCTGTTGAACAGCAAAAGGTATCAATGTCTGACTTTACTATTGAAACAGTTACTTTCTTTAAGGTAGAATTTGAATGATTTTAAAAATAAATTGGAAAGAGAAAGATATGTGACTCACCAGCTTACACAGTTCATAGATGTGAAGCTTCTGTGTGTTGGGAGGAAATGCATGATGATTCCAATCAACAAGATAATGTTTGTTCTCATGGCTTAGGTTGAGCAGAGCCCAACTTACTCCTGATGTGCCCACATGAATTCCTGTGACATTCCTCACTGTCTTGAAGCAAACAAAATGTAGACAACATTAAATTTCATAAATTTGAAGGTGATACTTCTACCATTGAACCTATACCTAACTCAACTCCAATATGGCTTCAGTTTGGACTAGGTTCAGGGAAAACATTTTGGTTAACTTTGAATGGATCAAAAATTACCTGTTGTAAAACCAGTGGGGTGAGATTTCCAAGAACAAACATCTTAATAACAATAACAAACCTCTTCTGGTTAGGATAAAGTCTAACCCAGGCAGAAATCAAACCGATGACCTAGTGCTTACAAGGCAGGTGTGCTACTCTAAGCTAACTTAGGCTACTGGCTAGGGATGAGCTTCTATTTGTGTTATTGTTCTAAAACCAAATGGAGCAAGCTACATAATCATCTTACCTCAATATATTCCTTCGGTAATTTAGGTGTGGTTATTTTAGTGCTCACTCTTGGTGGTTTGGGAGACTTCTTGGTGTTTGTATTAACTGTTGTGCAGTATTTCAATGAGTGTTCAAAGTTGAGTCTGGAAGTCTGTTTGATTAATGGTATCATCTGAAAGAAAAGAAAGTTACATTTTTTATAAGTTCATTCTAAAAAAGTACAAAGTTTGCTTTTTAAATTCACATATGATAAATTATAGCCTTCATGGGTTGTTGGACACAACAATGTCAGGTCTTATTTTTTCACTAATGTTAAGCAATGTTTTGTGTGGTTCATACTTGGATTCAAAGTTTGCTTTTTAAATTCACATATGATAAATTATAGCCTTCATGGGTTGTTGGACACAACAATGTCAGGTCTCATTTTTTCACTAATGTTAAGCAATGTTTTGTGTGGTTCATACTTGGATAGGTGACCATCTATCCAAGGATCTTTCATTTTAGGGTGTGACAAAGTTTGCTTTTTAAATTCACATACGATAAATTAGCCTTCATGGGTTGTTGGACACAACAATGTCAGGTCTTATTTTTTCACTAATGTTAAGCAATGTTTTGTGTGGTTCATACTTGGATAGGTGACCATCTATCCAAGGATCTTTCATTTGATGCTGGATTGTCACAGGTCTACTCTGGCTGGGTAAGATCAATGTGAGTATGGTAGCTGGGTAGTTTGTTGTCAACTTGGCAAGTGGAGGATGGAAATAATCATAAGTGTAACTTATGTCCTATGTTTCTCAGATAGTCTGAAGATTTTTTTCCCCATTTGTGCTGTGACTGTCTGACTCTGAGAGACCTACTTTCAGAGAATACCAGATAATAATAGCATTAGATGGTACATAACAGTATTTTACCTTTTTCTCCTATAGATCTGTTAGTTTGGTCCTAGGTTTTTGATAGCTGTGTGAGTTCAGCAACAAGATTTTCGTGCTGTGCTGAATAAGATAATTCAATAAAAACACTACATCTCTGGATCTTATCTTTTGAAGAAAGAATTAAAAGAAGATTTTCTTATCTCTTTTCTCACTTTTTTACGATTTTTGAATTTATCAAAAATTTTAAATTCAAATTTACCGCCATGATTTTGTAAAAGAAGTAGGGAACAAAAATTGTGTTCGGAAAAAAGTCGAGCACGTCCGAAAGATTTGAAAAAAAAATCAAAACAAAACAAAAGTTTTCCGATTTTCCTACCATTTACCATTCCAGGATTTTCAGGATTTTTGCCAACTTTTCCAAGTTTTTTCTTTTGTACCTATTCGGAGTGTACTCTGAACTCTTCCGTTTCAGACAAGTTAGCCAAATATCTGACCAGTGAAAGAATTGTTCCCTGGTCTCTGATTGACAATATCCTTGTTCTGAAGTCTCTGGTCCATGCAAAGTTACTGGGAAGAGTGAATCCGGTTTCCCTTCTCTTTGAAGATTTTCCTTTGATCCCTCACGTAAGTTGAACATCTGAAGTCGGTCGGTAAAAGCTAGGTCACCTGCAGTCTCATGTTGATATCAACTTTAGGGTTCTGTGCAACTACATAATACAGATGTGACAAGGTCCTAAAGTTGTTTGAATGGCCAACATAGAGTTACAATGAGACAAGTAAACCTCAGCCCCTCATCTGTGGTGTCCTATCTTAGTTTCCCCTAAAGGCACTTGATGTGGGTGCCAAAGTTGATTGAGGAAATATTAGTATTTTTACAGTAAAGATTTCTAATTCAGCCTGGATACCTGTATCAACAACATGATGCAAAAGTTAGGATAAAGGTACAACTATGGTGCAGTCTCATGTTGATATCAACTTTAGGGTTCTGTGCAACTACTTAATACAGATGTGACAAGGTCCTAAAGTTGTTTGAATGGCCAACATAGAGTTACTTACAATGAGACAAGTAAACCTCAGCCCCTCATCTGTGGTGTCCTACCTTAGTTTCCCCTAAAGGCACTTGATGTGGGTGCCAAAGTTGATTGAGGAAATCTTGGTATTTTTACAGTAAAGATTTTTAATTCAGCCTGGATACCTGTATCAACAACATGATCAAATGTTAGGATGAAGGTACAACTATGGTAAAATTCTTGTTGAAATCTATCATTTTCAGAATGGCAGCCAGCTCGTCAACATCTTCCTCATCCTCGGTTGTCAACTATGGTAAAATTCTTGTTGAAATCTATCATTTTCAGAATGGCAGCCAGCTCATCAACATCTTCCTCATCCTCGGTTGTACCGTCAACTTCCAAAATGTCAGAAGACTCACAGATTGCACAGAAAACATGGATTATGGAGAACAATATAGAGACATTGAGTGCTACGGATGAAATATTCAAATATGATAGGAAAAGACAGCAGGACATGATTGCTGCCAAACCCTGGGAAAAAGAGTAAGATAATAATGTATGCTTTTATACATATTGGTAGTTTGGTACCTAATGATTCATTTGTTATATTGGAAAATTACTAGAGAATCCATTTGCCAAGAAAACCTCATAGCTATTATGTACTTTTGTCAGACAGGGTCACTGTTTTTTTGTCAGCCTCTCAATCAGTCCTGGTGTGATTGCTTTGAGCTGACATTTGGTTTTGGCTACAAAAATTTTGATGTTTAACAAATTATCTAATTCCTTTTTTATTTTCCCCCAGCCCACATTTCTTCAAGGACATCAAAATCTCTGCTCTGGCGCTATTGAAGATGGTGATGCATGCTCGTTCTGGTGGCACTCTGGAAGTGATGGGTTTGCTTCTCGGCAAGATAGATGCTAACAGTATGATTGTCATGGATGCATTTGCCCTCCCCGTCGAAGGCACAGAAACCCGAGTCAATGCTCAAGCACAGGCCTATGAATATATGACTGCCTATATTGAAGCTGCCAAAGAGGTAAGACATCAGGAAGTTATTCCATTAACTCTGATGTCACATTTCTTGGTGGAGGGAGGAAGGGTGAGCAGTGTCAATAATAGGGCCAGGCATTGTTAGTCAGCCTCTCAATCAGTCCTGGTGTGATTGCTTTGGGCTGACATTTGGTTTTGGCTACAAAAATTTTGATGTTAAACAAATTATCTAATTTTTTTTTTTATTTTCCCCCAGCCCACATTTCTTCAAGGACATCAAAATCTCTGCTCTGGCACTATTGAAGATGGTGATGCATGCTCGTTCTGGTGGCACTCTAGAAGTGATGGGTTTGCTTCTCGGCAAGATAGATGCTAACAGTATGATTGTCATGGATGCATTTGCCCTCCCTGTTGAAGGCACGGAAACCCGAGTCAATGCTCAAGCACAGGCCTATGAATATATGACTGCCTATATTGAAGCTGCCAAAGAGGTAAGACATAAGGAAGTTATTCCATCAACTCTGATGTCACATTTCTTGGTGGAGGGAGGAAGGGTGAGCAGTGTCAATAATAGGGCCAGGCATTGTTATAAGTAGGTAAGATCAAATGATTTTGGTGGAATGAAAAAGAATATTTATAGTGACAATGTCCTCCCTCTAAACTAGATTTTTGAAACAAAAGGTAAGATCAAATGATTTTGGTGGAATGAAAAAGAATATTTATAGTGACAATGTCCTCCCTCTAAACTAGATTTTTGAAACAAAATGAAAAGAAAATTCCAAGTTACAAAAGCTGTTTTGGAAGAACATTTCAATATTTTTTTCAATTTTTGTTTTTCATCAGGTGGGTCGTTTGGAGAATGCTATTGGTTGGTATCACAGTCACCCAGGCTACGGATGTTGGTTGAGTGGTATTGATGTGTCTACGCAAATGTTGAATCAGAACTTCCAGGAGCCATTTGTTGCCATTGTCATTGATCCAGTGAGAACCATCTCAGCAGGCAAAGTGTGTCTGGGATCTTTCCGTACCTATCCAAAGGTGAGTAGAGCAGATTCTGGCAGGGTGAACTTTGACCATTTAGGTCTTACTGTCCCAAAATTGAGGTGAGAATGAGGACAGGAGATGGGGAAAAAGCCAGGTGTTCTAAGAACAAACCTTGTTTAGGATAAAGTTTGCGTATTCAAAATTTGTTATGTATCTATATATATTGTATTATGAAATAAAGAGATGTAAATGTTAAAAAAAAAAAAAAAAATTTTACAAAAGTGAGTAGAGCAGATTCTTTATGGTACGGTGAACTTTGACCATTTAGGTCTTACTGACCATTTAGGTCTTACTTTGACCATTTAGGTCTTACCAAAATCGAGGTGAGAATGAGGACAGGAGATGGGGAAAAAGCCAGGTGTTCTAAGAACAAACCTTGTGTAGGATAAAGTTTGCCTGGGTGGGAATTGAACCCACAACCTAACCCTTACAAGGCAGAAGTGCTACCCTACAAGCTAGCAAAGCTGGCTACTTTTATCCTCTTCCTAAAAAAAAAAAAAAGAAGTTCATAATGATTTAATTTTGTGTGTGCATACAGTTACACTTTATCATGATGCTTTAATACTAATGTTCATACCTAAACCTGAAAGATTATAATCCCTAACAATTGTTCCTTTCATTTCTTACAGGGTTACAAACCAGCCAATGAGGAACCATCTGAATATCAAACCATCCCCCTGAACAAGATTGAAGATTTCGGTGTACACTGTAAACAATACTACTCACTAGATGTGTCTTATTTCAAATCATCTCTGGATAGACGTCTCCTTGATTCCCTATGGAATAAATACTGGGTCAATACTCTCAGCTCATCCAGTCTGCTAACTAATGCTGATTATCTAACAGGTAAAGCTTGTGTTACTTAGATAATTATAATAGAAATCAACTAAAATTTGGTACAGATTCGTTAGGCTGAATTGGTCAAAGTTTTCAAGAAAATATGACTTGTCTTTGATTTTTTTCCCAAGAGGTTTGATGCAGGTAACATGAACAACAGAGGACTCATTATCCCGAAATTTCACCTGAGGCAGGATGCAGGAATCAAACTTGCTTGTCTTGAACTTACTACATACATTGATAAATTTATAAACCAGTCAGGAATAATATGATCTAACCTTCACTTCTTACTAACCAATTCATTCTGATTTCCCCACAGGTCAAATGTGCGATCTCTCAGACAAATTGGAGCAAGCGGAGAGCGCGCTGGTTCGTAACTTCCTCATATCTGAATCCCAGGAGCGAAGACCCGAGACCAAACTCATGAAGGCTACCAAGGATTGTTGCAAGACTACTATCGAGTGCATACATGGGTTAATGGCTCAGATGATCAAGCAGCAATTGTTCAATCATAACATGAAACATGTCGAAACAGAAGACTCTGTTATGGCCTGAATGGGTTAATATGTATACCTACCTACTGTGTGTATTAAGAGCCCGTCCCCACTTGTTCGGAAATAAATCGTGTCGTGTGTAGTGAGAACAATCTCATTTAAATTACATTGCCTACAGGAAATTCGAGGAAAATTGGATGAAACTCATCACAAGTGGGAATGGAGTTGACAAGTTCAATATTCCAACTTTGATTTTGTTATTGACATATTGAAGAAATATAACACCCCTTTCTTTCTTATTTGTTTGTATTATAAAATCTACTTTGTGTTTGAATTACCTATTTTTATTTTATTTGTCCTTGGTTCTACAGTTTCATGTTGAGTGCCTTCTATGCAAGGGTCGGTTTTTTAGGTAGAGGAGGTTTTAGATTAGGTCGTAAAACGCGGTCTACTATCAAACCTCCTTCAAAAAGTAGGGGGAATAACAAACAAAGTGAATTTTGTCCATGTGTAAATAAACCATATTTAATTAAACAAATGTATTCGAAACAAAATAAGGTACCTATTAATTTACAATAATATAAAGTTACATTAAAATTTTAAACATTGGTTATCCCAGACTCTCTGGAATATTGGATGGTACACCTATTTCCTATTGGAAAATGGATGACTGAAATTAAGCAACGCCGAGTGTGGCAGGGATTTAAATGAGTGACAAGTCTAAGAAACGAGGTGGTAATTTCAGGTGAACTGTTAAACAAATATCTCATTAATTATGAGGATAAAAAAAGTGGCTTTTGGGACTTCGAACCCTTGTCCTTCAGATTAAACGTCTTGTAACATGTACAACCGTACAAAATAATTTCCTAAACATAAAAGGAAGGTATGTAGCTAATTCTATAATTCACGTTCTTAAAGTTTCTCTATTATTGCACAAAACTGTTTCACACTTCACATCTTCAAACAAAAAAAAAGCTTTATAAAAATTGGACTTAATATTTTACGTCACCAGAACTATTAATAGCCAACCATGCAAGCAATATTAGGTCAACTTTTGGTAAGTATACCCTAGTAAAACACCCTCATCGCATTAACATAATTATCTCGTCTGTAGCACCCTATTCTAATATCCAGTTCATTCAAATTACCTCATGGCCGAATGTTAGCTACCTATGTAGATGTGAAACATTATTCCAAGACCTCTTTCAGGACATAAAAACGGGGAAAAAAAGTTGTCACAGAAATTGAATTTTATTTAGATTCATCACTCGCAGATGATGGTGGTATTGAATTTGGATCTGCTGCCAGTGCTGACTGACTTTGTGTGTCTTCCGGTTTACTTGCTGCTTCTGATTCACTTTGGATTTCCCTTCCATCTGAGCTTGACGTTTGTGATGCTGAATGATCTGGACTCCGTGCTGATTCACTTTCTGTCTCTCCTGACTTACTCGTCGTGTCTGCTGACTTACTGGCGAGTGATTTCTGTCTGCATTGTCGTATCCAGTCTTGTATTTGAGTCTGGAGTTGTGTGTTGGGTATCACTTGTTCCATCGTGAGGGGAGATCGGTTGAACGGATCGGTCTGGTCACTTAGTAAATGTCTGAAAACCAAAACTATACGATAAATCCCGCTTAGCGTAGGAAAAAAAAAAAAATGACTGTAGGTACCTTTTAAAATACTAGCCCAAGGTGGTAGAAATCTGTTTGGATGGAATTTAATCCTTAAAGTTAACAACCATTGGCTTCAATGATTTTTTTATGAAGAGGTTTGACAGAAGGAACTGTAACTGCTAAGGTCTTATCGTCCCAAAATCGAAGAGAGAGGAAGACAGGATAGGAGAAAGCCAGCCGTTCCGAGGCATCAATGAAGCTTGATTGATTGTACCTCGGAACCACTTTGGCATTACTTCAAGGCACATTCTTTTCCATGCCTGTCCAACAACGGGAAAAGTTTGGTTAGAGAATTTCCGCCCCGGCATATTATACACTTTCTTCATTTAAAAAAAAAAAAAATCTGGTGTGAACATCACACGACTTTCTATTACATTAAGTTGGACAGTTCTAAAAGTTTCACCATTCGATTCCGCGTGAATTCCTTGCCAATTCGGTTAAAATGAGCTCTAGGAAACCTGTCATCTAGCTCTAAGGTAGTGGAATTATTGTAAAGCGTTAAATACAAGCCCATCCAGGTAATGGTTCCTATGAGAAACTAGATATCTCTAAAAGAACCATTAATGTTCACTATCATAAACTCAACACCAAGATCTGCAGTGATAGTTCCATGTTGATAGGCTTTGATCTTCTGACCAGGCAGAATTGCATGAAAAGGTCTAAAAAAAAAAATATTTATTTAAAGTTTATAAATTTTGCACAAAATTTTAAAACACAAGTCAAACTTACGTACTAACTTAAGAACAAGAGAGAGAGAGAGAGAGAGAGAGAAAAAAATAGGTTACATGGGGCTAGATTTAGATGTATGGGTAAGTTACTTGTTAATCAACCAAGAAGAGTAGATTGTACCTTTTCACCATCATCTTTGCTCTTATTTCAGGAGTACAGTCCAAAATGGCTCCAAGATACGAGTTAGCTGTAGGTCTCAAGAAGGGACACAGAAATACCAAGATCAAATGGGCCAACTCCCTCGCAACCGGGATAGCATACCAAATTTCATTTCTCTATGACAAACCGTTCTTGAGATATTTTGTTCACAACTTTCTACTTTTTCCCATTTAAACCTGTAGTACGTACGTTACGTACGTTACTACGTACGTACGTTACGTACGTACGTTACGTACGTACGTTACGTACAGACCATGGGCTAAAAACCACTTTTTAGTCCGTCCTTCCTTTATTATTACAATAGTAATAAAAAGGTATAAGGGACGGACTATTGTATTCGCCTCGAATTGTCAAAATGAGACCATCCAGACTGAAGGGGGTAAGTTCCTTATATGGTTAAAATAAGGAATTTATTAGATATTCTGTAGCCTGTTCCCACTGGTCATTTAGAAGTAAATTGTTTTGTGAGTAATTGGGAACACTCTCTTAAATTACATTGCCTACAGCACATTTGGAAGAAGAAGAAGAAGACGAAGAAAAAAAAAACATGATATAGCACGGTTGGCCCAGTGGTAACGCGCTTGCTTGCCATGCAGAAGGTCTTTGGTTCAAATCCCACTATCGACAAAAATTTGTACTTGTTTTTTGATTGCAAATATTTCAACGGGTTACTTTCTGGTGTTCTTGTGTTGACCCAGTACCTAAATGGGAAGTATTGTGTCTCTTCTTGCCCATCTGATGAGAGGCACACTACGGGATGGGCATGCTATGACACAGGCCTCATGTGTCTAATGTAGCAGTTGTTTCATTGCTACTAAATAAAAACGGCTGTGAAACACTCTTTTTTTTTACTCAACTTTAGTTTTGTAAAATTTAAGGGACTTTTCTAGAGGTACCTGGGGGGAAAGGGGTTTCTATTTCAATTGCATACCCCTTGTAATGTAAGGATCTAATGCAAGTAGATATCTTATATACCAGTAGAAAGTCTTCTGTAAAACTTGAAAACATTTTTTAAGTCAACAACAAGCTTTAATTCACTGTCTTCCTCTTTTCAGATCCAAACCAAGAACACCAAATTCACCCGTGACTTGGTGCGTGAAGTGTGCGGACATGCCCCTTATGAGAAGAGAGCTATGGAATTGTTGAAAGTGTCCAAGGATAAGAGAGCACTCAAATTTTTGAAGAGAAGAGTAAGTTTATATGTATTAAGGAGTGCGGTAGTGCTCTGCCCCACCAAGTCAAGAAAGTTTGACCGCGCTACTAGAGATATTATACGTGATAGGGAAAGTAGCCATTTTCAGGTAGTTGTAGAGGTTGAGTAATATTATAATTCATATTCATCACTAAAGCCTCCTTCATTGATATGAATCAAGCAACTTGCATAACAGTTAGTTATCCCAGAAAATACCCACAACTTTTGTAAAGTGTGAAAGTTTTTACCACAACAGTATCATGTTGACTTGGTACAAACTTAGTACTAAGCCACAAAGTATTTTATTGTTATGTTGAAATGCATTTCATTTGGATCAGGTGACTTAGCTAAATGTCCTTTTTGGTACAATATATAGTGAAAAGTTGTACAGCTTCTCTCAACAACTGTCAGAATCCTTGTAAGCGTTAAACCGTAGATTCGATTCCCGCCTGGGGCGGTTTTAATCCTAAACAGTTGAGATTCGTTCTCGAATCGGCTGGTTTTCTTCTATCCTGTCTTCCTTGTCTTTGTCAATTTCGGGACGATAAGACCTTAGCAGTTACAGTTCCCTTCTATCTAACCTCTTAAAAAATTACCATTTATTTTACATAAAAAGAAAAAGAAAAAAAAAAAAAGAAAAATAGTTGAATAGCACGTACTTTCTTAGTCAAGATTCGTAGATTCGCATAGGCTTAGCCCATCCTTTAGGGTTGTTCACCCCTACACCTAGGCCTCGGGTCTCAGGTTGGGCTTTATGTGTATGGAGTTAAGCACTTGACCAAAGAAACATCCCTGTTACTTAAATCGGCCCTCTCCTGTTTCTTCACCTTTTCCCGTGTACAGACCGTCAGCCTCTCAATCAACTCTAACTAGGGTGAATTCAGTGATGTAGCGTGGTCTAAAGTCAAGTGTAAGGCGTGTAGGGCACTAATTTCCATCACCATGCACATTACTACATAAGTCATGTAGATGCTTGAGAGGTAGAGTGTAGAGGCTTAACCCATCCTTTAGGGTTGTTCACCCCTACACCTAGGCCTCGGGTCTCGGGTTGGGCTTTATGTGATAGAGTTAAGCACTTAACCAAAGAAACATCTCTGTTACTTAAATCGTCCCTCACCTTTTTCTTCACCTTTTCACGTGTACAGACCGTCAGCCTCTCAATCAACTCTAACTAGGGTGCTGGGTGATTGCTTTGGGTTGACATTTGGTTTTGGCTACGTACCTGGCTATGGGTGATTGCTTTGGGTTGACATTTGGTTTTGGCTACGTACCTGGCTATGGTAGATTTATCAAGTGTTTGTCGTGAGGATGGTAGAGTAACAGGTTCTAGCATAATAGTATTCATGATAGGGTCTAGATATTCGTCAGGCGCGCCTGCGAGTAGCGCTTCATCTGATTGTAGTTGCGCGCCAAGCTTCTCTACTAGCACAGCCACGCGGCGCAGATCAGGAATCAGACTCGCGCCTCCAATACGCGCTAAATAGAGGAGGGAGGGAGGGAGGGAGAGAGAGAAATAATAATAAGGGGAGGTAGAGATATTTAGTTTGAGTTTTCGCTTGAAAAATAAATTAAATAAGAAATTGATGCAAAAGCACAAATTGAAACTTGGGGGAAAAAAAAAAAACAAACAAACGAACAAATCAAATCAAATCTCAAATTCTTTGTGGTACTTTTGTGAATATCACAACATGCCCTAATACCTACTAAGTGCTCCTTTGCAATCAATTTCCATAGTTCAATAATCTTCTTACACTGGTAATGCCGCCACTGGTCGCTCCTCACAGTAGCTACCTAATTATCCTCACGAGGCTGAGTGCAACCCGAACGTCAAGCTCCAAGAACGACCGAAAAAACTTCGACCGTGTTGGGAATGGAGCAGTTGCAAATGGGTAAAAATTATAAATAAATGGTCGATTCCTATGTAAAAAGTTGGGAAAAATCCAAATCTGAGGTGATGAGGATAAAATTCCATACCTCGGCTGGGATCGAACCCACGCCCTCCTGTTTACCAGGCGAGCGTCTTGATGTCTAAATTAAATAAATTCATTAATATGTTGTAGTGTAGGTGTTTTACCTTGAAGTTTCTCATCTTAGGTCCGACCAGATGGAATAAGAAATAGTTCAACATGGCGGCTATTCTATCTACCATGGTAGAGTGACAGAATATGGAGCGGATCTCTGAGGTTAGATATTCCAACGTGTGAATGGTTTCATTGCCCAGGATGTTATCAAACCTCGCCATCATACCGATGTGCTGGAGAAAACCTGAAATACGGGAAATAGAAGATAAGAGAATACCTAGAGGGAAATCTATTAGAACAGAATAGAATAGATAATAGAATATACCTAGTTTATATTGCTGGGATAGTGTCTTTACCCTAGCAGTCGTAACCAAGGTCTCAAATATTTTGGGGGGGACAAAGGATATTAGGTACACTTTTGTCTTGAGTATTTTAATGTGTACATGTGGCGCTCACAACAAAACTCAACACTCGAATACAATCTTACATAGAGCCAGCCTAGTTAGCTTAGTTGGTAGTACGTCTGCCTTGTAAGCGCTAGGCCGCGGGTTCGATTCCCGCCCGGGGCGGATTTTATCCTGATGGGATAATGTTCGTTCTCGGAACGGCTGGCTTTCTCCTATCCTGTCTTCCTTCTCTCTCCGATTTCGGGACGATAAGACCCTAGAGTTACAGTTCCCTCTGTCAAACCTCTTAAAAAAAAAAAAAAAAAAAAAAAATAGAGAAGTGGTCAATGTAATCAAATTAAAATGTTCCTTCTGATATTATGTTGTTTCATAGGTACCACCTCCCTCCCAAATAAATGAGGAGGTTCAACAGACCTAAAGCACCGTTCAAACCGGTGGAAAATTGGTATAATACGTCGGTGAAACCGTCATAATAAATTGGTATATTGGTAATACCGGTATAATTTATTGGCTTGAGATGTAAAGGCAGTGTTTTCCGCCCGCCAGTACACTCGACCGTAAAACACCAGCCTTACTCACTTTACACCGCTTTTTCACTAGATCTTAGCCTTTTGCGTACAGAATCAATTTCACCAGAATCGCTCTTACGGTAGGATTCATGTCCCACATGAAACTCAAGCGTTGTTGTTACAGTCAGACGTAAACAAAACATTTTTTTCAAATACGGTAGGATTCATGTGAGACATGAAACCTCCGAAAAGCGATTTGTGGTAGGCTTCATGTCACACATGAAATTGTTCCCTCGCTTTTAATTTATTTTCTTTTTTTTCCTAGTTGAGATAGAAACATCTGGTTTTTTTTGTCTTCTTCGGAAATCTTCGGACTATAATTCCGAATGCTTTGGAATCATAATAAACAAACACCGGCTTTTCAGTCTGCATTTGAAAGGAGCAAAAGATACACAAGTTCCTAGGCACGTCCTACCGTAACGCCTCCTATCTGTAAAAATCAAGCCGACCGTAGCGAGTAAATCTGTAGCTTCATGCTGGACATGAATCCTACCGTATCGCCAGATTCAAGTTATATTTCTCCTACCATAATGGCGGAACCATGATTTCATGTGACACATGAATCTGTCCGCAAAAGGTTAAAATGTACAAACCTCTGTTGATGTTGTACAGAGAAATAGGAGATGCAGTAGTCACAGAAGATTTAAAGCCAGCAATTTAGCTACGTTTGACACACAATAATGGTTATGAAGTCATTTGATACATCTTTTCCCCAACAGGACATTGGAGGTTAAGCAACATGTCAATATCTGGATCATGGTCAATATCTGGACGGGAGGGCGGGGACTAGTTGACACATTTTCACAACCATCCCTCATATAATATCTGGAAGCTCATCTTTCTACCCTCAGGCGATTTCATCTGCCTCTACTTCGTGGTGTCTTTCAGACGATTAGTGTGAGCCAAACTCGTTCATCCAGGAATCATATTTGGATAGATCGTGAGCGGTCACCGATTTCCGACACCTTGCGATGGCTTCCCGGAAATCCTTCTCGGTTACGGGAAGATCGATGTCTTCTTGTTTGATTTCCTTGATTTGAGCCGGTGTTTGTCCCATGATCTTTCTTCGGATGGACATCATTGCAGCGTCTCTGAAAGGGACAGGAAGGTTTTATTGTTCAGAGATGTTCCATCAAATCAAATGGACTACGACCCCGGGACACGGAAAAAGGCGATGAAGAAGTAGAGAGAATTTCCATCAAAGAATCATCAAATCTTTACATTCATGGAGTAGGTGAGAGAGTGCAGGTAACAGTGTAATGATAAATCCCCAACAAGAGGGTTATACATACTTATGGGCTGATTTGAACATTTTCTTTGTACTTTAAATTCTGCCCTAGAAAATACAGAAAACCACTTGACTACCTACGGACTATTGAGAAAACCACTTTTCTGCTCATACCATAATATATTATGTACTACGTTTACTACGACTAGTTTTCAAACCTTTTCTCAAGCAGGGACGGATCTAAATCTTACCGGGCAAGATTCGCAATATCCGAGCCTGTGTAACAAAAACGGCGGTGGAACACTCATCTTTTTTTTTTTTTTTTTTTTTTTTTTTTTTTTTTAAAAAAAAAAAAAAAAAAAAAAAAAAAAAAATCCCCCCAAAACCAGTTTTTTTGGCTTTATGGTTCTCTGGACAAAATTTGCACCAATTTTGTGTTTCTGGTAAAAAAGACCTTTAATTTGATATATAGGTCGACCAGGTTTGGATAAGTCCTTCTATGGGGACAGACAGACACACAGACAGACGACACCGAAGCGAATACAATAGTCCGTCCCTTATACCTTTTTATTACAATCGTAATAATAAAGGAAGGACGGACTAAAAAGGGAGATGTCATAAAGAGATGTATATGTTAAAAAAAAAAGGATCTGATTGGTTAATTTTTTGAAAATTTCAGCCAATCAGATTGCTTGAACCGAGTTAGAACTTAAAAACTCACTTGGTTCGCGCAATGTTGCCGAGGAGGTTCCTATTGAGTCCGCCGGGTTGCATATCCTGTTCATCCCCCGGTTGCAGGGGCAACATACACTCCAGGCACTCGGCTAGGCGGGCACGGAGGTGTGGATTACGTATGCGTCTGTTAGTTCCCATGTAGGCGAGTACACAGGTTAGACTAGGCTCCAACAGGGGAGTGCCGGCCTCTTCTAGATGGTAGACCTTGTGATGACGAATCAGATAGAGGAACGACCACAGATTGTCTATCACGAACTCTGGAATACATCTGGAACGAGATGAAACAGAAAGATTTAAAAAAGAAGGAAAAAAAGTGAGTGTTTCACCGCCGTTTTGTATTTCGTGGCAATGCAACTACTGCTACATTAGAATAGAATAGTATAAACTGCTACATTAGAATAGAATAGTATAAACTGCTACATTAGAATAGAATAGTATAAACTGAGTAGTGTACGTGTTTTACCTTGAAGTTTCTCATCTTAGGTCCGACCAGATGGAATAGGAAATAGTTCAACATGGCGGCTATTCTATCTACCATGGTAGAGTGACAGAATATGGAGCGGATCTCTGAGGTCAGATATTCCAACGTGTGAATGGTTTCATTGCCCAGGATGTTATCAAACCTCGCCATCATACCGATGTGCTGGAGAAAACCTGAAATACGGGAAATAGAAGATAAGAGAATACCTAGAGGGAAATCTATTAGAACAGAATAGAATGTACCTAGCTTATCTTGCTGGGATAGTGTCTTTAACTCTTTACCCTAGCAGTCGTAACCAAGGTCTCAAATATTTTGGGGGGAACAAAGGATATTAGGTACACTTTTGTCTCGAGTATTTTAATGTGTACAAAATCTATTGTTAATATGGAAAACCTAAAGAAAATTATCGTGAAAAAATTACTTATACTTACTGTAAGTTTATTTATTTATTTTTTTTTTTTTTATAGCTCGTGGATTCGATTCCCGCCCGGGGCGAACTTGAACTTAAAAAAATATGATTTGTTCTCGGAACGGCTGGCTTCCTCCTATCCTGTCATCCTTCTCTCTTCGCTTTCGGGACGATAAGACCTTAGCAGTTACAGTTCCCTCTATCGAACTTCTTTATAAAGGCATTATCCTTGATTAAAATGTTTTCTTGATCCCTTGTGTGCTGCGTCCGTGTTTGGGACTTTTGCACGGCCTTTACAACAGATAAAAGCACTCTATTTAATTATGTACTACATATGTATGTACCTTGGTTCTGAGCTTGTTCTCGCGGGGGTAGAGCGGCCCACTCCCCATTCTCTTGAGCAGTTTGCATGGTTCTGATCTGTGCCATGTTAGATAACGCCTCATCCAGAAGAAACACCGCTGAGGATATAGAACAATGGCAATAGAATGAGACACAAGGTTAGTCCAGAGGTAACGCGCTGACTTGCGCCGACCATGGCAACTATTTCTACAAATTACTTTTTGGTGTTCTCATATTGGTCCAACACCCAAATGGAAAAATATTGTGTTTCTTCTAGCCCATCTGATGAGGGACATACTCAATATGGGCATGCTACGACACAGACACGTAAGGGACAATGTATCAGGAAATCAAGACGCTCGCCTGTTAAACAGAAGAGTGTGGGTTCAATCCCAGCCGAGGTATGGAATTTTATCCTCGACATTGTTTGACAAATCTATAACAATATCAGAAGTACCTTACTACTGGATTCAACAGAATTTTCATCCCTAGTCGAGCAGTAATAATTAAAAAGATACTTTATTTTTTAACTAACATAATTATTATTATTCTATTCTAAAACACGCTCAATTTCACTCACCATCGTTCATGAGTAGATTTACAAATCTCAAGAACAGGGGCGGCCTATCGCTATGCATATTCTCCTCAGCTACTCGGGCGAGGCGCACAAATTGCCGCCTATGTTCATCCAAACTCCATAGGAACCGCATGATGGCGTACATGGGGCGCCGATAGTTGAACTTCTGCTCAAACTCTACAGACTCCCCGGTCATCTCTATACCCACGAATATGTCTAGGAGTGAGCGAACTATGTGCACGCGATGGGGATGCTCCGTGAATAATCTGAGGAGTGGGGGAGTAATAAACATGATTTTCGTAAAGTAGAACCTCGATTATTTCAACTAATTGGGATTAGGACCAAGGGTAGTTGAAATAATCGAGAGTTTAAATCGAGGTTCTACTTATTTATAAACTAATTTTTTGGTCGACATTTTTAATTAAGTCCGAAATTTCCCTCAGCCCGATTTTTTTTTTTTTTTTTTTTTTTTTTGTCCACCCTGTTTACACCCCTTTTTTTCAACAAACCCCACTAAGCTAACTAGGCTGGCTTGATAGAGGGAACTGTGACTGGCTTGATAGAGGGAACTGTAACTGCTAAGGTCTTATCGTCCGAAAGCAAAGAGAGGCGGACAGAATAGGAGGAAACCAACTGCTCCAAGAAATATAAGTTGGGGTTAGATTACCTTCAATAGTTTGCAAGATGCTGGGTGTGTACTCGTGGGGTTTACTGAAGAATTCATTGAATACAGACATGGGGGCATGAATCTGATGATGTTTGGGTAGACAGGATATGTTCAGCATAGAACCAAACAGGGTCTCCTCGAATAGATAACCTGGGGGAGAAATATATCCAAAATGTATGAAGTTGGGGGTTAGATTACCTTCAATAGTTTGCAAGATGCTGGGTGTGTACTCGTGAGGTTTACTGAAGAATTCATTGAATACAGACATGGGGGCATGAATCTGATGGTGCTTGGGTAGACAGGATATGTTCAGCATAGAACCAAACAGGGTCTCCTCGAATAGATAACCTGGGGGAGAAATATATCCAAAATGTAATGCCCGCCTCTCATGTTCAGGTGGTCTGATAGACCTGGGTCTCGAGTTTATCCCGACAGTCTGACAGACCTGGGTCTGAACATGAGGGGCGGGCTTTAAACCCAGGGATAACGCGCTCGCTGGTCATGCAAAGGTCACTTTTGATCGCTAAAATCTCCACCATAAGAAATACACAGAGTGCAGATTAGTGCAGAGACTGCGAGAGAGAAATGTTCCGCTGTCGACCAACATTTTGAGATTCGTTTATGTTTTTAGTTTTTTTAGTTTGATAACTATGCAGCTAATAGGGAGCACGCAGCGCGACCGTATTTTTATTATTTCCTACAAGTTTGGCCATGCCTTTTCTACAAGTTGGCCATGCCTCGGGATGAACTAGCGGGATTCCGGAGCGAAGCGACGGAATTCAGCTAGTAGAATAGTATAAACTGCTACATTAGAATTATGTGGTCTGTGTTGTGGTATGATCATCCCGTAGTATGTCTATCATCAGATGGGCGATAAGAGACACAATACTTCCCGTTTAGGTGCTGGGTCAACACGAGAACACCGAAGAAACCCGTCGAAATATTTGCAATCGAAATACATGTGGTCTGTGTCGTGGTATGCCCATTCCGTAGTATGTCTATCATCAGATGAGCGATAAGAGACACAATACTTCCCGTTTAGGTGCTGGGTCAACACGAGAACACCGAAGAAACCCGTCGAAATATTTGCAATCGAAATAAGAATGCATTTTTTTTTGTCAATGGTGGGGATCGAACCCGGGACCTTCTGCATGGCAAGCAAGCGCGTTACCACTGGGCTAATCGTGCCTCCAAAAAAATCTCAATTCGATATACCAACCCCAAAGCGCCCATCACTTACTTGAGCACCGGTGTGATTTTCTCCGGCAAGGGGAAACTAACTGGTCGCATCATAAGAGGAGCATGTGACGTCACAGTAGTGTCCGAGCTCTCTGATTGGTCCACATTGAGCAGAAGTTGTACAAGATACACGCAGGTACACAGTTGAAATTGAGTGAGCAATGAGAGAGTGGTGGGGTGCAGGAGCACGGTACGATATGCTATGTATCTAGGAGAGAAAGCAACAAAGAATAAGAATAACCCCTAGTTAGCTTGGGGTTTGGTGCGTCTATCTTTTAAAAGCTAGGCCGCGGGTTCGATTCCAGCTCGGGGTGGATTTTATCCCAAACAGATAAGGTTCGTTCTCGGAACGGGCTGGCTTTCTCCTATCCTGTCTTTCTTCTCTCTTCGCTTTCGGGACGATAAGACTTTAGCAGTTACCTATATTTCATCTACCAAACCTCAAATAATAATAATAACACCCTGCGACAGTAAAAGGCCTCGTAAATACTTACCAGCAACATTGTAATCAAAAACATTGTTTCTCAACAACCAATAAATGTGTTTGTAACACTCCAGCAACTTTTTTACCCTCCAGACTTATTTCTAAACTATTTCTCTTAACTTTTAGTAAGCAATAGATTTTATCTTTAAAGTTGCTCCACATTCGAAAATCGAAACGTTAATTTTCGTAACAATTGTGCAACTGTTGCGAAATAAACGTTTCCGGTTGGTTCGCAACAACTACGCAATTGTTGCGAAATAAATGTTTCCCATTGACTCGCAACAATTGCACAACTGTTGCGAAACAAATATTTCGTTGCAATACTCACTTGGACGTTTTCATGATGGTAATTCCTGAAGGGATAGAGTTCCAAACACACAGAACATTGCAGAAGTCGGAGGCTGTGGAAATTTAATAGGTATGTGGCGCTCACAACAACACTCAACACAAATAAAATCTTACATAGAAAACGCAGGTTCTCGTTTCTCCACAATTTCCATCTCTGAAGTATAAATAACACTTCCAAATTCCTGGCCAGCACCTGAGAGCTATGTCTAACTGATGAGTTCCAATAAGAACGAAACGCGACTTAGGCTGCTCTCAGGTGTTGGCTAAATTGGTGACCCCGACGTGATGGAAATTGGTGACCCCGACGTGATCTGAACACGCAACTGACGTGATGGAAATTAGGAAACTTGAGAGCCCTCATCTGGACTTGACCGCGTAGAAAGAGAGAGCAACAAAGAATAAGAATAACCTCTAGTTAGCTTGGGGTTTGGTGCGTCTATCTTTTAAAAGCTAGGTCGCGGGTTCGACTCCAGCTCGGGGTGGATTTTATCCCAAACAGATAAGGTTCGTTTCTCGGAACGGATGGCTTTCTCCTGTCCTATCTTGTCTTTCTTCTCTCTTCGCTTTCGGGACGATGAAACCTTAGCAGTTACCTATATTTCATCTACCAAACCTCAAATAATAATAATAATAATAATAACACCCTGCGACAGTAAAAGGCCTCGTAAATACTTATCAGCAACATTGTAATCAAAAACATTGTTTCTCAACAACCAAGAAATGTGTTTGTAACAATCCAGCAACTTTTTTACCCTCCAGACTTATTTCTAAACTATTTCTCTCAAGTTTTAGTAAGCAATAGATTTTATTTCTAAACTATTTCTCTCAAGTTTTAGTAAGCAATAGATTTTATCTTTAAAGTTGCTCCACATTCGAAAATCGACGTTAATTTTCGTAACAATTGTGCAACTGTTGCGAAATAAACGTTTCCGGTTGGTTCGCAACAACTACGCAACTGTCGCGAAATAAATGTTTCCCATTGACTCGCAACAATTGCACAACTGTTGCGAAACAAATATTTCGTTGCAATACTCACTTGGACGTTTTCAGTGACAACGCTTCGCGAACATGTTGCGTCATTGGATGATCCGGATTGTTCATCGCATCCAGATACGTTGCCTGTATCCGGGCTAGCTCCTGATGTGTCCGATTCAACTGATCCAACATAACGCGTGTGGAGAGATCGAGTGAGCGATGTGTAAGCCAGTAGCACTCGGTGATGAAGGTAAGGGGAGCGCGGGGTTTGGGTCGAGGGGCCTCGGCGTCGTGGGGAAGCAGACAGGTTTCCTTGTGTAAACCGCGCAGGTGAATACCTTGAGTGAAAAACAAGTGAATTATGTTGGTTACGAAAGCAAAGGAATTGGGTCATTAGGTCACTTTCCTACCAAGTGAATCATTAATTTTGCCCCAAAGGTGCGGTACAAGTGGACAGTTTGATTACCATTTTTTGCCCGACCCTTTTGCCATATTTTAGGAGGAATTTGCTGAACTTTATCACATCAATAGTAAGTAGTCATTTGTTTACTTCATGAGAGTTAATCCAATTAAAAAAAAAAAAAAAAAAAAAAAAAAAAAAAAAA
>NW_007379062.1:38217-47586 GCF_000475195.1 Diaphorina citri
GCCTATAAGATAGGCGAAACTCGAGTCGGAGTAGAAAAACACAAATACCTAGTATCCAGTAATAATAGAAACGGTAAGAATAATGTTAATACATAGGATGTCTAATATAAACCTAACAAATAATCGCCATCTTCATTTATAATTTCTTTTTATAACTTGATTCTTAATGTTTTATTTCACACCTTACTTTGTAAACAAACTATCGATTGAAAGGTGGTTTATTAAACTGTTAGTGTAATGGGACTTCTCATTTCTGATGCTAAACTGACAGTCTAAAAGTCTAAATAAATGCACGGTTAACTGATTTTACCCTGGTTACATTGTCTCAGTGAGACTGTTGAGTGCAGCTTATATTTTACCTCGTTTTGCATTAGAGTTTAGACAGTCTCCTATCCATACTAGAAGCTGGTTTCGAACGGCGATATTTTTGGTCTTGAGGATCGTGTGAAAGATCTTGTGCGCATTGTTCAACAGATTGTCCAGGCCAAACCAGATTTTACCTGAAAATAGTAGGAATCGAATTTTATTATCATTTCTTGTAAAGAGAAATCAGGACCCTAGTCT
This sequence comes from Diaphorina citri, assembly GCF_000475195.1. NCBI lineage: Eukaryota > Metazoa > Arthropoda > Insecta > Hemiptera > Psyllidae > Diaphorina > Diaphorina citri. Next base: position 38,782 of record NW_007379062.1, read on the forward strand.
CATAGAAAACAAGCAAACTCTTAGAGATAGATTATGGTGGCGAGGTTTTGTAAATGGGGCTCAACCACTTTTTTTTTTCTTCGCTGATAAAGGAAGTTCGAAACACGCTGATCTCAATAGAAATGCTTAAAATTTCATTTGAGGCTTCCTAAGATGAGAAATCTTCGTTTGAAATTTTCGAATTTTGAAACGCACAAAATTTTCGCGGCAGCCATTTTTTCGTGATGACGTCAGTTCATGCGAGGTCGTAAACCATGGCTGCTTCAACGTTATTTTTTTGCGACCTTTGAGGGGATTTAGGGACCGTTTTAGATGTTTTTGAGTGCGCCAATGCACTTTTTGGGTACTTTTACATCGGAATAGGACTCTACCTCGAAAAAAATTGTCATTTGGTTGTGCCCCATTGTATATTTATCCGCGGGCCAGCGCCATCTTTTTCCGTGATGACGTCAGTTCATGCAGGTTCGTTAACACCATGGCTCGCTTCAACCGTTATTCTTTTTTTGCGACCTTTCGAGCGACATTTGTAGGGGATTTAGGGGACCCGTTTTGGGATGTTTTTTGAGTGCGCCAATGCACTTTTTTGGGTACTTTTACATCGGGAATAGGACTTACCTTCGAAAAAAATTGTCATTTTGGTTGTGCCCCCATTGTCGACCTGTCATGGAGAAACAAAACGACTTAGGTATGGTACGTATTTCTTGAAGAGGTTTGACAGAGGGAACTGTAACTGCTTGGTCTTATCTTTCCGAAATCGAACGAGAGAAAGAAGCACAGGATCAGCGGAGAAAACCAGCCGTTTCCGACAACACAACCTGGCTGTTCAGGATAAAGTTCGTCACAGAGCGCCACTCGGCTGGCTAAAAAATCAAATCATTGAAAATAATTTAATCCAATATTTTCAAAGGTTTGATAGAGGGTTTTTTTTTTTTTTTTTTTTCAGAAGGTTTGACAGAGGGAATTGTAACTGCTAGGGTCTTATCGTCGTCCGAAATCGAAGAGAGAAGGAAGACAGGATAGGAGAAAACCAGGCCATTCCGAGAACGAACATTATCCCAGCAGGATAAAATCCGCCCGGGCGGGAATCGAACCCGCGGCCTAGCGCTTGGCAAGGCAGACGCACTACCAACTAAGCTAACTAGCTTGGGCTTGGTATTGGTAAAGGGTAGGCCATCGGCTTTAATAAACGCCTGGTCAACTGCGACCTGTTAGATCTTTTGTGACATCTGGCTTGATAGAGGGAACTGTAACTGCTAAGGTCTTATCGTCTGAAAGCAAAGAGAGGCGGACAGAATAGGAGGAAACCAACTGCTCCAAGAAATTTAAGTTGGGATTAGATTACCTTCAATAGTTTGCAAGATGCTGGGCGTGTACTCGTGAGGTTTACTGAAGAATTCATTGAATACAGACATGGGGGCATGAATCTGATGGTGTTTGGGTAGACAGGATATGTTCAGCATAGAACCAAACAGGGTCTCCTCGAATAGATAACCTGGGGGAGAAATATATCCAAAATGTAATGCCCACCTCTCATGTTCAGGTGGTCTGATAGACCTGGGTCTCGAGTTTATCCCAACAGACTGACAGACCTGGGTCTGAACATGAGGGGCGGGCTTTAAGAGCATGGTAAACCCAGGGATAACGCGCTCGCTGGTCATGCAAAGGTCACAGGATCGATTGCCACAATTGACAAAAAATTTGAACTCTTATTTCGATTGCAATTATTTATTTTGGTTTCTTTCTGGTGTTCTTGTGTTGACTCAGCACCTGCATAAAATGGAAGTAAAGTACCTATTTTGTTTCTTCTCATCTATCTGATGAGGGACATACTACGGGATGGGCATGCTAGGACACAGACTATGCGAGTATAGCACTAGTTTCATAGCTATGAAATAAAAAGGCAAAATGAACTAAAAAATAAATTAATGTCTGTTGTTGCAGCAGCTTTAGCTTCAGCTGCACGGTCATATCAGAATAAAGAGTATCTTTTTTTAATAGCCTGTCTGTCTGTGTTACCTGGTGGTGGTTCGTTCTCATTGGAGTGCTTCACTTGTGAGACTCGGATGAGAGTAGTGGCCAACTTCGTATTTCGATTGCAATTATTTATTTTGGTTTCTTTCTGGTGTTCTTGTGTTGACTCAGCACCTGCATAAAAGGGAAGTAAAGTACCTATTGAGTTTCTTCTCATCTATCTGATGAAGGACATACTACGGGATGGGCATGCTAGGACACAGACCATGCGAGTATAGCACTAGTTTCATAGCTATGAAATAAAAAGGCAAAACGATCTAAAAAATAAACTAATGTCTGTTGTTGTGGCAGCTTTCGCTTCAGCTGCAATGGTCATATCAGAATAAAGAGTAAGTATCTTTTTTTAATAGCCTGTCTGTCTGTGTTACCTGGTGGTGGTTCGTTCTCATTAGAGTGCTTCACTTGTGAGACTTGGATGAGAGTAGTGGCCAACTTCTCAATGCTAGCGAAACAGAGGAGCAGATCAAAATGATGCATGGGTAGCAACAGTAGAGATGCTGAGCGGAAGTCTTTGCTCACTTGATTGAGTAGCGGTTGGAATGCGGAGAGAAGAAGGGAGTCAACTTCAGCCGGGTCTTCTGTCTGGATGAAATCAGCCACGATGTGTGAGAAAAGAGTGGTGAATTGTTCTGAAAAATGAGATGAATTTATTTCAGATGGATCATGCAGAGTTGATTGCGGAGATGGCTCACATTGAGCATATGAGTACACAGGAACGTTTGGAACTGGCTCGGAGACGTCGCATTCAACAGTGGAAGAATTGGGTCCAAAGAGAGCGGGAAAGAAGCAAACATAGCAAATCCAACAAGAATAATGTCAACCATGGTTCTAAACCCAAACGACACATCTATTTCAGTGACAATGTTATGCTACTTGAAGCTGCCTCAAGGAATGATATTCAGGAAGTTAGAAGACTCTTGGTCAAAGGTATAAAACCTCATTCACACAGATTAAATAGACATGCAAGTTTCTTGCTCATCTACTTACTTCCTTGAACAAAAATATTCAACACATAAAAAATATTGATGAGGCTTGATTGGCCCAGAGTGAGTACTACAGCTCACTGAACTTTAAGCTAGTCATAAAACTAATATAAATAATAATCCCTTCGTTTCTAGGTGTAAGTCCTGACTCAACTAATGAAGATGGGCTGACAGCATTACACCAGTGCTGCATCGACAATAACGAGGAAATGATGAAGCTACTGATCGAGTTCAAAGCAAATGTGAATGCCGAGGATAGTGAGGAAAATGAGATAAAACACAAACAATTCATGAGCTTGCCTCGTTAACTTGGAGGGTAGCATGTCTCGTTGACAAACTTTATTCCAAACAGATAAGGTTGATTCTCCAAACAGGAGGTTTTCTCCAATCTTATTCTTCTTTCTTTGATTTTGGGATGATAAGACCTCCATTGGATTCAGGTTTTGATTGGACTTTTAGGGAGTTTAGTAATAAAACTAATGTAAATAATAATCCCTTTGTTTTTAGGTGTAAGTCCTGACTCAACTAATGAAGATGGGCTGACAGCATTACACCAGTGCTGCATTGACAATAACGAGGAAATGATGAAGCTACTGATTGAGTTCAAAGCAAATGTGAATGCCGAGGATAGTGAGAAGTGGACACCACTCCATGCAGCAGCCACATGCGGACATCTACCCTTGGTCAAATATTTGATTCAGCAGTGAGTATACATTGTTTTTTTTATTATTATTTTTTTTATTGATGTACATAGGTCTCACTCTTGATTACATATTAGCAGTTTTGTTATGTCTGAATTATATGGTCTGATGGCTAGCATTGGTTTGAACAGAAATAAAACATTGAAAAAATGCCCCAAGTTTTTCTAATTGTTTCCTACAGGCACAGTGAGTGAAGCTGTACAAATGTTTCGTATGATCAAATCTTTCACTTGTTTGTAAGAATCATTGTCAACGAGAGACTTAACATTGTCATTGTAGAGTCTGTTGAAGCATTCGTTCAGATATGTAATGCATTCCGTCTCAATGATGTGGTTATCTCTTGGTGATGGGCCTGAAAGGTGAGATATTAAATTTATTCTATTTGGTACAAATGTTTCGTATGATCAAATCTTTCACTTGTTTGTACGAATCATTGTCAACGAGAGACTTAACATTGTCATTGTATAGTCTGTTGAAACATTCATTCAGATATGTAATGCATTCCGTCTCAATGATGTGGTTATCTCTTGGTGATGGGCCTGAAAGGTGAGATATTAAATTTATTCTATTTGTTAGGTTTGATAATGACATTCAAACAACATTGTCATATAAAAATATTCTGATGGATCACTTAAGGCAAGCAAGGTTGTGTGTATATCATAGGAACAAAAAGACTCTGCCTGGGTGTTTTAGTGGTCACAATGCTGACTTGGTAAAGGGCATTAGGTGAATCCCAACCAAGGTACCTATGGAATTTTGTCTTCAGTATATCTGTAACAATAATAATAGGAGCCTCTTGTTGAAGTGCACAGACTTTCTTACCTATCAAATATGATTCAATATTATCTGCAATCAAGAGTCGTTCAAACAGGAGCTGCTCCAACATTTCCAAGCTGATAAGCTCTGTGTCTTCCGAACAAAATTCTTTCACATTGACAACAATAATAATAGGAGCCTCTTGTTGAAGTGCACAGACTTTCTTACCTATCAAATATGATTCAATATTATCCGCAATCAAGAGTCGTTCAAACAGGAGCTGCTCCAACATTTCCAAGCTGATAAGCTCTGTGTCTTCCGAACAAAATTCTTTCACATTGAGAAGTCCTGTTCCATTTGGCCTTAATGTGACTCCAAACACACATTCTACAAATTTGTTCATATCTTTGGGGGCTGCCATTCTGAAAGATAAGGAGTGGATTTTGATGGTAATTCCTGAAGGGATAGAGTTCCAAACACACAGAACATTGCAGAAGTTGGAGGCTGTGGAAATTTAATAGGTACACCTTACACAGACTGTGGCATTGGGCTACCACATTCATATAGGGTTTTGTTACGTCCAGTTCTCCATCTTACTCAAATGATAACTCTGTAAGAGAGATTTACAAAAATTGCAAGCTGCATAGATCTCCTTTGTAACCTCAAGGTTCTCCGGTTCCTCCCCTGTGTTACAGTGGTGCCAACTTGCTCGCAGTGAACGCGGACGGCAACATGCCGTATGATATCTGCGAGGCCGAGGCGGCTCTAGATCATATTGAGGCAGAAATGGCTGCACGAGGCGTAACACAAGCACTGATTGATGAGACACGGGCCGCCCCTGAGATTAGAATGTTAGAGGATTTGGCGGCTGAAGCGGCTAGGGGACAGGATCTAGAGTATAAGGATCCTGCTAGTGGTGCTACACCTGTAAGTAAACAACTACTTACTTAGGTAGCCTAAACATTACACACTGGTAAAATTGGTATCAAGCCTGAATTCAGATACCTACTTATTGATGGGGTGAAAAAACACTGTGAAAACAAAACGAAAAATACTTTCTACTTACTGTAATGAAAGAAAAAATTCTGATGAACAGTACTTGTTTGTATTCTATTCTCTCCTTAGCTACACATAGCAGCAGCTAATGGCTTTAATATTAATACACGCGACGCAATCTTTTGATTTAAAAAAATTTAGATTTAAAGGAGGGGAAAATGTACTTACTTAAATATGTATGTACGTTGCAAACCTACGCACTACGCATACAAGATACCTCGAGAAATTTTGTATTTTTATTCCAAGTAGGTACCCGAGTGCAATATTTCGTTAAAATTGAACTAATCGTGATTATCTCTTATGGATAAAAGACGTAAAAAGTATGCCAGTTCAACCTTATTATAGTGGGATTAACACGTATGTACATAATGTACCTGTAGTTACCTACATAAATCTATTTCGGAAATTTTTCCTGAAGATTTCGAGATTTTTTTCTGACAGTTCCGGGATTTTTTTCTGAAGATTTCGGGATTTTTCCCCAGGTTTTGTCATTAAGGTTGTGTTGTGTTCACACTTTTTTTAACCTAAATATTGATGAAAACCTCTCTTCCTCTATGATTCAGACATCTGCGAGGATCCGGAACTACGCGAGCGCATTCTGGCGTTGAAATCCGAACAAGAATCCAAGAAGATGGCGGAAGCAACGCGTCGCCGCGTCAAACGAACGCAGAGTAATAATACGCGGGCACAGAGTGTACGTCGGACTTCCATACGGGACAAAGTACTCATTACGAAGAAAGATACCCTGGAGGAGGCTAGATTGAGACTGCAAGCTGCCAACAATGTGAGTGAGATAATTATGACACGAAAAGAAAAGAAATTTCAATGGGGTTAAACATGAATGCTTGTCACAAATATCGTTTCCCAATTAATAGACCACGCTAATGGAGCAGTTGCAAATGGGTAAAAAATATAAATAAATGGCCTGCGAGGGAGCTTTGCTCGGGACATTTGATGTGACGTCATCGTGTACGGGAGCGTATGCCGTGACGTCAAAGTTCACGATTTACCGGTATTTTTTAATTCGATTTATCTCGGGATCTAGAGGTCGTAGAAGAAAAAGAAAAACTCCGTTGGTCCTCATTTTTCCTGCTCTATGACTTTGAAACATCACCAAAGTAAGCGCAACTGATCTATTTGAAATGTTTTATTATTTTTTCTAATGTGGAACCTTTTTGGGCGAACTGTGTTTTCTAATGTCTGCCTTGTAAGCGCTTGGTCGTAAGTTCGATTCCAAAAAAGGTCTTCTATACCACATCGCATTGTCTTTCAGATTCTATTAGTACAAATTTAAGCATAGAGCAAAATAGGGGAAATAGTTTTGGTCGATTTTCCCCCCAAAACCTATCTTTTTTTATGCTAGATTTTATGACTCGATTTGGATTTTTTTACGCTAGATTATATGACTCGATTTGGATTTTTTTTACGTTAGATTTTATGACTCGATTTGGACTCAAACCACCAATCTCCAGAATACTCCAGATCCAAAAGCCACTGTACTAATCACTACACCACTGAGGAAGGGGCCTTGATATTTTTTCTACATCTTCATTTATAATTTCTTTTTATAACTTGATTCTTAATGTTTTATTTTACACCTTGCTTTGTAAACAAACTATCGATTGAAAGGTGGTCTATTAAACTGTTAGTGTAATGGGACTTCTCATTTCTGATTCTAAACTGACAGTCTAAAAGTCTAAATAAATGCACGGTAGGTAGAGAACAAAAATAATTATGACACGAAAAGAAATTTCAATTGGGTTAAATCATGAATGCTCGTCACAAATATCGTTCCCCAATTAATAGACCACGCTAATTTGAAATGTTTTATTTTTTTCTAATGTGGAACCTTTTCGGGCGAACTGTGTTTTCTAATGTCTACCTTGTAAGCGCTTGGTCGTGGGTTCGATTCCAAAAAAGGTCTTCTATACCACATCGCATTGATAATTTCTTTTTATAACTTGATTCTCAATGTTTTATTTTACACCTTACTTTGTAAACAAACTATCGATTGAAATAAGGTGGTCTATTAAACTGTTAGTGTAATGGGACTTCTCATTTCTGATTCTAAACTGACAGTCTAAAAGTCTAAATAAATGCACGGTATAACTGATTATACCCTGGTTACATTGAGACTGTTAAGTCCAGCTTATATTTTACCTCGTTTTGCATTAGAGTTTAGACAGTCTCCTATCCATACTAGAAGCTGGTTTCGGACGGCGATATTTTGTTTATACCCTGGTTACATTGTCACAGTGGGACTGTAAGTCCAGCTTATATTTTACCTCGTTTTGCATTAGAGTTTAGACAGTCTCCTATCCATACTAGAAGCTGGTTTCGGACGGCGATATTTTTGGTCTTGAGGATTGTGTGAAAGATCTTGTGTGCATTGTTCAACAGATTGTCCAGGCCGAACCAGATTTTACCTGAAAATAGTAGGAATCGAATTTTATTACCATTTCTTGTAAAGAGAAATCAGGACCCTAGTCTCATAGAAAACAAGCAGACTCTTACTTAGAGATAGATTATGAGAACAAAATAATTAATCAATATTTTCAAAGGTTTGATAGAGGGATTTTTTTTTTTTTAAAGAGGTTTGATAGAGGAAACTGTAACTGCTATGGTCTTATCGTCCCGAAATCGAAGAGAGAAGGAAGACAGGATAGGAAAAAGCCAGCCGTTCCGAGAACGAACATTATCCCATCAGGATAAAATCCGCCCCGGGCGGAATTTTTTGAAATCAACCCCAATCAGATTGCTTGATCCGAAGTTAATCCAAATACGCTCACTTGTGGCCTCGGCCATCAATGATCTACTAGTGTGGTTGCTTGTCCAAAGATAGTCTATTCGTACTCAATCTACAAGCATCCCCCTATTTGGGTTCTGGGGCACTCTATTCGGGTTTTGGGGCACTCTATTCGGGTTCTGGGCCGATTTCTATTTCACTTCGGGGGGGCGGCTTTTGTACTACAGGGTTGGGGTCGTTCCAGGGTTGTATTTCGGCCGAGCCGAACACGAGATAGAATAGATTGGTGACCGCCAGAATTATGAACGTGAGCCAAAACACGAGCCTCCATTCCGACATTGTACTCTGAAATGAAAATTGGAGTTAAATATAATGGAGCAACCTCCGTGGCCGAGTGGGTATCACACTAGGCTTGCACGTAGGAGGCCCGGGTTCGATTCCCGGCGGGGCCGCAGTTTTTTTTCGGCTCTGTGCTTGGCGTTCAGGGTGCACTTGGCCTCGTGAAGACAATTGAGTGGCTACTTTTATTGAG
>NW_007379062.1:48575-70413 GCF_000475195.1 Diaphorina citri
TGTGTGGCGCTCACAACAACACTCAACACAAAATATAATCTTACATAGAAAACGCAGGTTCTCGTTTCTCCACAATTTCCATCTCTGAAGTATAAATATCACTTCCAAATTCTTGGCCAGCACCTGAGAGCTATGTCTAACTGATGAGTTCCAATAAGAACGAAACGCGTCTTAGGCTGCTCCCAGGTGTTTGTGTGGCGCCTCACAACAACACTCAACACAAATTAAATCTTACATAGAAAACGCAGGTTCTCGTTTCTCCACAATTTCCATCTCTGAAGTATAAATATCACTTCCAAATTCTTGGCCAGCACCTGAGAGCTATGTCTAACTGATGAGTTCCAATAAGAACGAAACGCGTGCGGCTGCTCTCAGGTGTTGGCCAAAGGTACACCTTACACAGACTGTGGCATTGGGCTACCACATTCATATAGGGTTTTGTTACGTCCAGTTCTCCGTCTTACTCAAATGATAACTCTGTAAGAGAGATTTACAAAAATTGCAAGCTGCATAGATCTCCTTTGTAACCTCAAGGTTCTCCGGTTCAAATTAACACTAAGTAGTTTGCAATAATGCCAAGGATAACATAATACATTATTGGCAAATAGCAATAATACGGGCAGTGTCCCTGAGGCTGCGAGGGACCCGGTACAAGGCCAGAAGTTTGAACTTGGAAGATGGAGCAGGGGTTCCCTAGTGTGATGTTTTCTGGAGATGTTTCTTTTTTTATGATAATATCAATAAAATGATACATTATTGTTTATCTCAATTCTCAATATTCGTAAAATTATTTCAAGGACAACATGATAATAAGTAATGCTGACACTTTGTAAGTACCAGCATACTTTCACAGATGTTTTTCAATGAGATACCTACCCCAGGAAACACTCATGATTGTAGGTACCTATTTACCTCCAAATAAAGTAGATTTCCACCGACTGCAACCCTCTCTCTAATGAGGTTCTACTGTGTTCAAGTTAGCTTGAGCAAGACTCAAGAGACTTTGTGCCTATTTACCTCCAAACAAAGTAGATTTCCACCGACTGCAACCCTCTCTCTAATGAGGTTCTACTGTGTTCAAGTTAGCTTGAGCAAGACTCAAGAGACTTTGTGTATGTAGTAATCTATTCTATTCTCTCCTTAGCTACACATAGCAGCAGCTAATGGCTATCTCCGTGTAGTAGAGTATCTGTTGGATCAGCATTATGTAGTAATCTATTCTATTCTCTCCTTAGCTACACATAGCAGCAGCTAATGGCTATCTCCGTGTAGTAGAGTATCTGTTGGATCAGCATCATGTAGCTACGGATGTGCAGGATAAGGATGGATGGCAGCCAGTGCATGCTGCTGCGTGTTGGGGTCATGTGGATATATTGGAGATTCTCGTACAGAATGGTGCTGATCTGAATGCTAAGACAAAACATGATGAGACACCGGCTGGTAAGGGGACGCGATCTTTTGATTTAAAAAATTTAGGCGGGGGAAAATGTACTTAAATATGTATGTACGTTGCAAACCTACGCACTACGCATACAAGATACCTCGAGAACGGTTTGTTGTAAACAGATGAAATTTTGTATTTTTATTCCAAGTAGCTACCCGAGTTCAATATTTCGTTAAAATTGAACCAAATTGTGATTATCTCTTATGGATAAAAGACGTAAAAAGTATGCCAGTTCAACCTTATTAAAGTGGGATTAACACGTATGTACAATTGTACATAATGTACCTGTACCTACATACATCTTTTTCGGAAATTTTTCCTGAAGATTTCGAGATTTTTTTCTGACAATTCCGGGATTTTTTTTTCCTGAAGATTTCGTGATTTTTCCCCAGGTTTTGTCATTAAGGTTGTGTTATGTTCACACTTTTTTTTAACCTAAATATTGATGAAAATCTCTCTTCCTCTATGATTCAGACATCTGCGAGGATCCGGAACTACGCGAGCGCATTCTGGCGTTGAAATCCGAACAAGAATCCAAGAAGATGGCGGAAGCAACGCGTCGCCGCGTCAAACGAACGCAGAGTAATAATACGCGGGCACAGAGTGTACGTCGGACTTCCATACGGGACAAAGTACTCATTACGAAGAAAGATACCCTGGAGGAGGCTAGATTGAGACTGCAAGCTGCCAACAATGTGAGTGAGACAAGTGAAAAAAAAAGGGTTTTTTCCTTAAAATAAAAAATCCTTGCCTCAGTCGTACCCAAGCGATGGGCCACCACAAGCGATGTGATGGGGGAACATATATCAGGATCGGTTTAGATTTTCGCAAGGAATATTCCTACCAAATTTCAGCTTTCTAGGTGTTGTGGTTCTCGAGATAGAGCGATCAGTGTGTGAATATGAAATGTGAATGAGCAATACGCGGGCACAGAGTGTACGTCGGACATCCATACGGGACAAAGTACTCATTACGAAGAAAGATACCCTGGAGGAGGCTAGATTGAGACTGCAAGCTGCCAACAATGTGAGTGAGCTGCCAATTATATACAAAAACAAAGGGTGGAAAGAAAGGGGGGAAAACAGGGGGAAATGGAAAAAAAGGAAGTAATAAAGAGGAATTTGAATGAGACTTTGTGTGTGTCTTGCTCAAGACAGCTTGTGCAATATCGTTTTCAGTGGCCACTTAGCTTAAGAACAGGAAGAATCAAGTGGTTTTTGGTGTTTAGTCGCTCACTCAAGGTGTGTATAGTGTGGTCTTACCTGAAAATTCAGGAGATGTAAACGCCAAACGGTACACTGGCAAGGTACAGAGATCAGGAAAACTTCAGCTTTTGTGTGGAGATCCTCAGAAACTTGTACAGGGCTAGGGTTTTCGGTTTAAAAGCATTATTTTCAAATTAAATCAGGAAAAGAAAAGATAAAAAACTAGTAGAAATGATTCCCAAATTCCCAACTTTTTTTCCTTATCATCAAATCATCACTGATATGTGGTTGTTTACAAATTACTGAACACTGTTGCCAGATTGTAAAATCTATATTAATGCTTCAAAAATAAAGTTATGCACCGAGTAATGAAAATGAAAGAAACAAATAAATCCTTCCTCCTTGCTGTGGATATGGCACTCAATTTTTACTCCAGATCGCAAACGTAGTAAAGTAACCTAAACTTTTCAGAACGTCGAAATTTTGAGTCTGGCCCACAGTACAAAAGTACAAGAGAAAAAAAAGGGGGGTGGTCGGACCCCTCGACCCCAAATTTTCGGAGTCTGACGTTCAGAAAAGGGGGAAAATGAAGCTCGGGGGTGAGGACTGGGCCCCCTCGCCCCCCCCCCTAAATACGAGAACTAAAAACAAGCAAATTACAAAGCAAACAAAAATAAATATAAAATGAATTTTAAAAATTGCCGCCGGGACAGCTATCTCACGTCGTCCGAGCTCATCTCAGCCCTGTTCATAAACACACCCTCGATGTAGCTATGCTCGTTCCTCGTTCTATGCTCATGCACTAGTTTGCAACACTGTTTCAAAAAATGTTCGAGCACAACTTTTTCCGATGTTCACCGGAAACATGCGATGAGAGAACGGTCGCTGAACCCCCGAAAATTCAAATTTTGTACCATGGGAAGGTGTTGAAGTGTAACAACTGAATGGTGTCTTTTAATTTAAAAAAAAAAGCTTTAATTTCATTTTTTAGGGAAGATTTTGGCAAAACTTTTGTTCAAGAAGCTTATATCATCGGTCTACGCCACAAAAACCATGACTTTTTACAAAGGAATCTCACATTTCTCCTAACTGTTTGAGTGACAGGGGAGTGTCAAGATTTACAGTTACTTCTTTCTATTTCCATTCCATTCACTTTTCTCTCAGTGGGAAAACTCTATTGTCTTTCTCATAAGCTCTGTATATCGTCAGCTCTAACAAGGTAAGTAGTGGAATGTCAGATAATGTACAAATGTTATTTGCCCTGCAAATTAATACTAACTCAGAAATGCCACATATCCTGTTGAACTTCTATTGTTCTCAATACTTTCACTTACCATGGTATGCATGCTATTTTGTGCACAAAGCAATGTTATTTGCCCATTGATACTCACTCAGAAATGCCACATATCCTGTTGAACTTCTATTGTTCTCAATACTTTCACTTACCATGGTATGCATGCTATTTTGTGCACAAAGCTTCAGAGCATTGAGTACCAAATTGTGCTTTGTCAAAATAGTGTATTTTATTATTTTATTCTGATTGTTATCTGTACCCTATTTATTCTTCTTACCTATTCAAAGCATTGTTACTAGTTTATACAAGAAAAACTGAACCTTTGTCATCGACTGAGGCCCTTTTGCACAGGTCTTTACACTGAAATAAATAAGTACTTAAGTATATCTGAAACTTAAAATAATGTAATTAAATTTATAGAGTATTATCAAATGTTTACTGATACAACAACCTGTTGATTTATAAGTTGAATTTCTTACTTTGAAATTCTTTATTTGCTCATGTTTTTTTTTTTTTTTTTTTTTTTTTTTTTTAAACAGTATTGTACCTAGGTACATACCTAACTTCCATTGATGAATTTATTTCAGCCATGGATTCACTCGCATTCATTGCGGAGATGGCTCCATTGAGCATCATGATACAACAGAACCGTTTGCAACTGGCCAGGAGACTCGCATTCAAACCATGCGAAGAATTGCGGCACAAGAGACGGGAAGAAGGGCAAACTTAGAAATCCAACAAGAATAATGATCAACCATGCGGTCTCTAAACCCACAACGACACATCTATACTTCATGCACAATTGTATGCTACTATGAAGCTGCTCCAAGAAGATATTCAGGAACTTCAGAAGACTCTTGGTCAAAAGATAAAACCTCACTCACACAGGATTAAATACGAACATCGCAAGTTTTCTCTCATCTACATTACTTCCTCAAATTCCAACACTAAAAATATTGATGAGGACTTGATGGCCCACGATGAGTACTACAGCCACCTGACTTAAGTTAGTAATAAAACAATGTAAATAATAATCCCTTTGTTTTTAGGTGTAAGTCCTCACCTCAACTAACTGAAGCATGGGCTGACCAGCATTACACCAGTGCCTGCATTGCAATAACGAGGAAATGAGAAGCACCTGGGGGTTGATCAAAGCAATGTGCAATGCCCAGATAGTGAAAGTCGACACCACTCCATGCACAGCCACATGCGGACATCTACCTTGGTCAAATATTTGACTTCAGCGTGATATACGATTGTTGTTTGTTTTTTTATTTTTTGTTTTTGTTTTTTTTTGTTGTTTTTTTTTTTGTTTTTTTTTTATTGATTACATAGTCACACTCTGATTACTATTAGCATTTTTGTTTATACCTCTGACCTTATACTGGTCCCTTGCGATGGTTAGCATTGTTGAACAGAAATAAAACATTAACAATTCTCCCAAGTTTTTCATTTTCTCAGGCACCTGAGTGAGTAGTATATTGTCTGCTAGAGATAATCAGAAGTCCAGGTGCAAGTTCCTCTAAAAGGAGCTCCTCCACACAACCACTGTTTCCTGTTTTTTTTTTTTTTTTTTTTTTTCCAAAAAAAAAAAAAAAAAAAAATGGCTTTGGATATTTTTTTCACTCAAACATTGCTTTAAGGCCCATGGAGTTTTAGTCTAACAAAGTTTGAAAATTCCCAACATTACTTATTACTTAGGCAGTACAATTTTTCTGTCAACTACATAAAAAATATCAACACAAGAGTAATGTCCCCTGTGTTACAGTGGTGCCAACTTGCTCGCAGTGAACGCGGACGGCAACATGCCGTATGATATCTGCGAGGCTGAGGCGGCTCTAGATCATATTGAGGCGGAAATGGCGGCACGAGGCGTAACACAAGCACTGATAGACGAGACACGGGCCGCCCCTGAGACTAGAATGTTAGAGGATTTGGCGGCTGAAGCGGCTAGGGGACAGGATCTAGAGTATAAGGACCCTGCAAGTGGTGCTACACCTGTAAGTAAACAACTACTTGGGTACACATTACACAATGGTAAAATTGGTATCAAGCCTGAATTCAGATACCTACTTATTGATTTGGGGTGGAAAAACACTGTGAAAACAAAACGAAAAATACTTTCTATTTACTGTAATGAAAGAAAAAATTCTGATGAACAGTACTTGTTTGTATTCTATTCTCTCCTTAGCTACACATAGCAGCAGCTAATGGCTTGACCGAGTGAGTAGTCAAGAGCACATACTCTCAACCCGGAGGTCCTGGGTTCGATTCTCGGCAGGGTCGAAGTTTTTTTTTTCGGCTCTGTGCTTGAAGTTCGGGGTGCACTCAGCCTCGTGAGGACAATTGAGTGGCTACCTACTTTATTGCAGTAGCGACCAGTGGAAATGATGAAAATCGATTAATCGGTTTTCGTGATAATTAATAAAAATCGATTTTCGCAACTGAAAAAAAAAATGTGAAATGTGAATGAGTGAATGGATCTTGTTTTTATAATATAAGATCTTATATTATAAAATCAAGATCCATTCACATTTCACACACTGATCGCTGATTGTTGACGGTGGGGGTTAGTTATATTCAGAGGCAGGTCATTGTGAGAACGAATAGTTGATCAGGCAGCCAGGTAGTAAAGTGGCAATGAAGTAATGTCAACAAAGGAGTGGATTAAAGACAAGGAAAGGGAGTGGTAGGAGAAAAAAAATTAGATATGTTTGTAAAGGTCTATATGTCTTTGAGAAACAAAATAACATTGGTCAGGTTGTTGGTGTTATCACCTAAGGCTATAGAAAGTGAGCTGCCAAAATTATGTTTTGATCTAATAGAGTGTAAACGGTTTGAGGTACAAGTAATCAGTAAATGTTTTATGGTAGGTAAGTAATTCAGATAGGCAGAAAGCACAGGAAGGGGGATCATTTTTGGACATAAGGTAACCATGAGTTAAGCGAGAGTGTCCTATGCGAAGCCTAGTGATGACTATTTCTTCTCTATGAGTTTTGAGGTTGGAAAAATAGTGTCTTGTATCTCTCTAAGTTTGGATTTATTAGGGCTTAATTCTTTCCATTTTGAATCCCAAATTTTAAAAATAGAGTTTTTTAGAGTATGATTTATATTTAATAAATTTAGAGGTTGAGCAGAGGAGATTTCTCTGGCTAGTTTATCAATAATCTCATTGCCTTTTATCCCCTTGTGACTGGGGATCCAGCAGAAGGAAATCAAGATGTTAAAAAGTGAAAAAAAAAGGATTTAAATCGTACTGTTCTGGAACGAATACCTTTAATTAATAATATCTATTTGTCCCTTTTTCTCTCTCAGGTAACACGGAAGAGGATCAGGTGATAGGGGATGCAAAGGCGGGACAGTGTTGTAGACTAATGTGAACTTACTAGAGTCTGTGTCTGTTGGTATGTACTATGTACTTGGTATACTTTAACATACACTCTGCTGCTACCTGGACGACCCCACATTACACACTCCCTTCTTACTCCAGGTTTGTGTAGAAAACGTACCTAGTATCGTTTGTCAATTTTTCAAGGAGTGCAGCTGTTTGTGGAATAGGTACCTGACATGACTACTGTGTTCGTGTTCCTACTTCCTACGTTTAGATTTGTGACATTGCAGTGTGTTTTACTATCGAAATTAAACATTCTAGTACTTGCTACTAAAAGAAAGCGAATTTAGCGAATCAAAAGAGTTCATTAGCCAGCCTAGTTAGCTTAGTTGGTAGTGCGTCTGCCTTTTAAGCGCTAGGCCGCGGGTTCGATTCCCGCCCGGGGCGGATTTCATCTTCATGAAAAAAGGATTTTCATTTTATTCATGTACATAGGTACCTACTTTTTTCATTTTCATTCATGTACCTATACCTACATAGGTACTTTTTCTCAAACAACCCTCCTACCAGGGTAACTGCTGGTTTTACTATAAAACTATAAAATGTTCTTTGAGATTTACCTGTGAGAATGGCAAGAGGTCTAAACCTCTGAGTACTATTAATAGCTACACCTGCAAGCTAGACCATTGGTAATAAAACACTTACCGAGCAAAGAAAAACACTTCTCTTGGAGCTTCCATAAAGTGATTTTCCGATGGCAAGGATACAGTCTGAAAGGTATTACTAACACTTTCTACAAGAATACAGGCTAAAAAGCTTTCCTTCACTGAATTTTCACAGTCAAATTATCCAAAACTCTGCCAAAACGACCAAGATGTTCTCAAGACGATATTTTACTAAATTCAAATATTCGCACTCAACTACAACAGAAAATTTTCTTCAGGGTTGCCAGATGAAAACAATCTGCTTTCCCATTTTAAAAGAAATAGCGGTGACTTTCAACTTCACAAAATTCACTTTGAAAAAATAAATCAAAAAATTCATATATGTAAAAATTTCAAATTGCGGCCATTTTGAAAAAAAAAATAAACGGTTCTCCGGTGTTGCAGTTTTTTACCGGTGTATGGCCAGTGTATTAATTGTGGTTTATAACACTCGTCGCTTATACACCTATTAACCCCCTATAAAAGATGCAATTCTCAAAATCCTTCTCCGAGTGAAAATTTTATCCGTGCTTTTCCACCAGTATCTAAAACACCCAAGGATAACAAGCTCAAATTGTTTAAGGGGGAGTATGATTTATGTAGGTATGTCAATATGATTTAATAAATTTAGAGGTTGAGCAGAGGAGGTTTCTCTGGCTAGTTTATCAATAATCTCATTGCCTTTTATCCCCTTGTGACTGGGGATCCAGCAGAAGGAAATCAAGATGTTAAAAGAAGAAGAGAGACTTGCTTGGCCGTGCAACAATGACATTGCTTGACTACAACAGTCCGGCTTTCAGAATCTGATGTTGGCAGGACGTTAACAAGTCCAATGTATTTAAAATCTGTAAGGTTAAAGGAGAAGAAGGGTTGGGACTTTCCAGGGATTTCAAAGCACTGAGAGAATCAGAATCAGAGAATAGAGAATACTATTTACTATACTATTTTTTTTTAATAAATTGTAAATTGTTAGGCCGTGGTTATGAACAGGGCCATCGTAGGACATCGTCGGACTTTTTGCGTGTAAAGTTGGCGGGAAATTCGAATTTTTGATTTTTTTTCCGCAACTTGTACAATCTGAATTCATTTTTTAATTTTTATCTTTAGTTTGCACGTTTATATTATACTTTTCATTTATATTAGCTATTAAAAACAAGCAAATTACAATACAAAGCAAACAAAAATAAATATAAAATGAATTTTAAAAATTGCCGCCGGGACAGCTATCTCACGTCGTCCGAGCTCATCTCAGCCCTGTTCATAAACACAGCCTTAAGAATAAACAAATTTGAAATTTCGCGGGAGATAAGGCCAGTTTATATTTCAACCAATGAAATTCTTCTGTTTGTAATCTCGTTTTTCATTGGTTGGCAGACGCAGATGGTGAAAGCGGCGTTTATACGATCCTCTTGTAGCAGTAACTTTAGCCGTAGGGAAACAAGGTCCCGGGAATCTGACTTTCGACTTTAGCAGGATTAGACAAATAAAAATTTGAATTCAAATTTGGTTATGGAGCTCACTTGCTATAAAAATTAAATCCATCCTGTATTTAATTTTAAGAAAATAGATGAAAAAGTTCGACTTTTTACGGCTATTTTTGGCAGTGCGGGAATCTGCCTTTCGACTTTAGCAGGATTAGCCAAATAAAAATTTGAATTCAAATTTGGTTATGGAGCCCACTTGCTATAAAAATTAAATCCATCCTGTATTTAATTTTAAGAAAATAGATGAAAAAGTTCGACTTTTTACGGCTATTTTTGGCAGTAAATTTGTTATCAATAATGTACCGATCTGACAACACTGTCGTATTGACGTCTTTTTCGTGGCGGCCATCTTGTATGTGAAAAAAGTTTCAACACCCCGGTTTTTGCGGAAGCAGCGGAAGCATTCTTTTCTTTTTATAAATAAACAATTTATTTATCTTTTACTTTTATATTCATCAAAAACTTTTGCCTTTTTCTGTGAAATTACTCATTAAATTGTGCTTTTTCACATCTGGACTGCTGTCACTTCTAATTCTTGGGTAAGTTGTGCACCCTCCAATGTGATAGCAATTTTAAGGTTAAGCCGTATGCCGTCAGTACAACATTGCATGCTGTGAGAAATTTCTAGCCTTTACTGCTTCCAAAATGTTTAATCAATATTTTCCATGAAACACATTTGTACCTTTCTCTCATGGTATTCTATTCAATATTCACAATTCACATGTCCTTGTAGAACATGAAGCATGGATAGCCAAAATTTCTCAAGGTCTAGAACTGTTGACCCATTTCCTGATATTCAATAGTATCAATGTAGGTATTTCACAATAGATTGGATTTGGAAAGTTTTTGCACTTTCTCACTGGTGTGTTTGTGCACACGGTTTTAATTAGGAAATGAGTTTGTAGAAACTAATGAATCAAACTGATGATAATAGAAGTTTTGCATTGCATACTTTCTGTTATTTGTTGAGAAATGTTAAATTCCCTCTCTTTTCAAACATACCTATCAAATGACCATGAGATCTTGCTGAGAATAATGGGCAAGTTTGAATACTCATTGCATAGTCAAATCGGTTAGGGTTTGCGGTGGTCGCGGTGATGACATCATTCATTAAACGATTAACCTTGCAACGAGTATTAAAACTGTTGCAGTTGATCATATGTTAGGGGTATAAAAAAATCTGACAAGAATGAAAAAAAAAAAAAGTAAAAAGACAAGTTTTTAAAAGACTTCCTTCCATTCAAATTTCTGAAAATAAATAAATAAAATAAACAAAAACAAAAAAATGTAAACAAACTGTATCAATTGCGAAATTTGAAGGTTGATCTGGTGAGCTGAAACTGGTGTTGACCCATTTCCTGATATTCAATAGTATCAATGTAGGTATTTCACAATAGATTGGATTTGGAAAGTTTTTGCACTGTCTCACTGGTGTGTTTGTGCATACGGTTTTAATTAGGAAATGAGTTTGTAGAAACTAATGAATCAAACTGATGATAATAGAAGTTTTGCATTGCATACTTTCTGTTATTTAAGAATAAACTTATTATTATTATTATTATTTCAAATTTCTGGCTTCCTCCTACCTTGTCCTCCTTTTTTACTTTGTATACCTATAACCAAAGAAAGTAATTTATTTGACTTGGCAATACCGTGCCCTCCACCAAACCAACCTTCAATTCAGTCTTTGGTTTTCTTTCCAGGTCCGAGCATCGAACCTGCAACAACTGACCAATGCATATGTGGTTATCTACGAGCTGCTACCGAGCTCCTCACATCATCTCAATTCCTCGCTGCATAGCTCTAGTCCAGGTAACAGACAAACACAATTCTTACTATCTATCTCTATTTTCATACCTCTTACTTACTAAGTTTGTACTATTCATTTCTTGCTCAGGACACTTTGAGGTTAAAGTTAGTCCAAGTTGTATTGAGCAATGTGATTGAGTAATTTTGAATTACTTAGTGGTTTATAGTGGACTGGTGACACGTTAGGAACCTAAGTGTAGTGACTGAATTTCCTCTGTGTTGATGCATTGAAATTTTTTAAATCAAACAGACTGAGATTTATGGTGGAACAAATTTGAAACCAGACTTGCAGGAAAATTATTGCAAAATCCAAATATGTATTGAAACTCACTTTGTTTGTTCAATTAAGTATAAGATTACTTAATTCAAGTATAAGATTACTTAATTCAAGTATAAGATTGCTTAATCTACTAGGTTTGACTTTATTCCTTCAAGTGTTACCCTGACAACTATTGAGATTTACCAGCAACACTATGGGAAGTCCGGTTATTTTATATTATTTTTTACTTTTACCCCTATAAATATTATTTTTTACTTTTACCCCTATAAAATAATATAAAATAGTCATTTTAAAAATAGTATTTGGGTTGAGACACACTGGTCGATCGACATTAACTGAACCACAGCCTCTTTTTTCAAGAGGTTTGATAGAATCGAGTTACGAAAGCCAGCCGTTCCGAGAACGAACGACCTAAATGGGTTCCCAGTCCATGTCGATCGATATGGTGTCATGTTATGTTAAACTGTCTAAAAGGGGGAAAAATGGGGTTTTAATCAGTTTGGGGATGTTGGAAAGGGTTTAATTTTGTTGGGGGTTGTTGGGAAGGACTTCATTTGTTGGGAGGCAGGGAGACCAAGGTACAGAGGGGTAATATAAAGCAGGTGGAATAGGGTACAGCGGGGTAATATGAAGTCTGAAATGTTGCTTTCAGATCTGGTTGCCACCACAGCCAGGCTGACCCCAACTCCCCCGAGTTCGCATTTCACACCTAGGTCACGCTTGTGAGACTTGCCCTCTTGTTGCCAAGGTAATCTCTCTCTCTCTCTCTCTCTCTTTCTTTCTTTCTCACTCACACATTCATTCATAGTCCTGAAATACTACTCATTTGTAGTACTACCACTTTCTTTCTTTCTCACTCACACATTCATTCATAGTCCTGAAATACTACTCATTTGTAGTACTACCATCTGTTATTTGTTGAGAAATGTTAAATTCCCTCTCTTTTCAAACATACCTATCAAATGACCATGAGATCTTGCTGAGAATAATGGGCAAGTTTGAATACTCATTGCATAGTCAAATCGGTTAGGGTTTGCGGTGGTCGCGGTGATGACGTCATTCATTAAACGATTAACCTTGCAACGAGTATTAAAACTGTTGCAGTTGATCATATGTTGAGGGTATAAAAAAATCTGACAAGAATGAAAAAAAAAAGTAAAAAGACAAGTTTTTAAAAGACTTCCTTCCATTCAAATTTCTGAAAAAAAAAAAAAAATAAAATAAACAAAAACAAAAAAAATGTAAACAAACTGTATCAATTGCGAAATTTGAAGGTTGATCTGGTG
This sequence comes from Diaphorina citri, assembly GCF_000475195.1. Lineage (NCBI taxonomy): Eukaryota > Metazoa > Arthropoda > Insecta > Hemiptera > Psyllidae > Diaphorina > Diaphorina citri. The sequence goes on from NW_007379062.1 coordinate 61,413, forward strand.
AGCTGAAAGGTTATAACCGGTTTGAAGATACAATGAGTTTTCAAACTCATACAGTGAAATGAATGACATCACTCTTGTAAACAATGAGTATTCAAACAGCATTATTGGACCAAACGGTTCCAACCGGTTGGATGAAATGAGTAAAAAAAACTCGTCCAATATATTATACCAATGTGTATGTACCACCAGATTTGAATCCAATGCCTGTTTTTTTCTACTTGTATTTTTTTTTTTATTATTTTTTTTTTCAATTAATTGATATGGAAAAATAAAATTTTTATTAATATTATTTACCCAAGTATCTGGCCCAAATTTTGATAAACAATCTTTCATTTTCTGTTTCAGGCTTGTAAATTTTCTAATAGGCTTATTTTACTCATCAAAATGTCATTCATAATGTGGAATATTGTAATTTAAATGGATTCTCAACACATGTAATAACAAGCTGCCTATTTGTGGATCAATATTGATCCCCATTACACACCAGCTATTGTGTTCACATTCAACGTAAAAACTCCATTACAACATGCCTGCAGCAAGTTATGTTTCCACACCTATTGAGAGATCTCTTGCTTTTGTCAAGAATTCATCAGGCCCCAACAGTTTACATGGATATTCCAGCAATAAGTTCCAGAATGTAGATCATACATCCCAAACCATTTTGGCAACAAGATTGGATTTTATCAAATTTGACAAACCCTCGGTAAAGTTTGACATTAAAAGCAAATATCACACATTAAGTTCTAATGATATCCACTCCAACATCAACAGTATTTGTTCAACGTATAGCAAAAGCAAACTATCTCTCAACAATGTGTCAAGTCCCCCTTCAAATGAACGAAAGTCACTGTCTAGTAAAGACAGTTCAAGCAATGGAAATAGTAAATGTTTGTTGCCCAAGCCAAAAGAGATTTTATATTCTCCAAACAAGATAACACTTGGCTGGCAGGGCAGAGTACCAGCAGGAGCAGGATTAGTCAATGCTATCAACACATGCTACCTCAACTCCTGTTTACAAGTAAGTCTTATCTTTCTTCTTTACTCTAAAGTCTTTAGCCCAAGTTTCACTTTGATTCAACATGTAAACCTGGATACAAAGTTTTGTATTTTAATACAAGATATCTTTGTGCATTTAATATTCATTTTTTGTCTCGCTCTGCGATTACTTACTTTTTCCCTCGATTTTCCAATATTGTTCCTTCTGTCTGTACGTTCCTTTGTATAACTTTTCTCTCCCTCCCTTCCTCCTTCTCTCTCTTTTTCTATTTCTTACTTTCTTTCTCACTCACTCAATTGCTCATCCATTCATTCATTCATTCATTCATTCATTCATTCTTAGTCCTAAATACTATTCATTTGTAGTACCACCACTTGTAGCGCTCAATCCTTGATTCATTCACTCCTCACTCATTCATAAAAGTGTCTGCGATTACGTTTCCTCTTCTTTTTTTTACCTCTTGATATTTTTCCTTCTGTCCTTAGGTTCCTTTGTACAGCATTCTCTCCTTCCTCTCTCTCACTTGCTCGTTCATTCATAGCCCTCAAATACTCATTTTTGTACTACCACTTGTAGCGCCCAATCCTTGATTCATTCACTCCTCACTCATTCATAAAAGTGTCTGCGATTACGTTTCCTCTTCTTTTTTTTACCTCTTGATATTTTTCCTTCTGTCCTTAGGTTCCTTTGTACAGCATTCTCTCCTTCCTCTCTCTCACTTGCTCGTTCATTCATAGCCCTCAAATACTCATTTTTGTACTACCACTTGTAGCGCCCAATCCTTGATTCACTCACTCCTCACTCATTCATAAAACTGCCTGCGATTACGTTTTATGGTCCTAGTTGTTCAGATGTTTAGTCAGCAACTAAGTCTGTTTTCCTCTTTTCATATCTTTTTCTTCCAAATGTTTTTCCCTATATCCTTGGGTTCCTTACTGTATCTTTCTCTTTGTCTCTCTTCCTCCCTCCCTCTTCTGTCTCTCTCACCCTCCCACCATCTGTTTTTTTCTCTCTCTCTCTCTCTCTCTGTGGTTTGGATGTGGGGGGATTATCACATCATCTAATCAACAAATTTGGAATTGCCAAGACACAACCACCACCATCACCCAATCCAGTTCTTTCTTTACCTTCACCTCGGCTGATATTATTTGGCTGGTAAGGTAATCTCTACTACCTACTATGTCTTTAAAGGTGTATTTTCCTTTCGGAAACGATTCCGATGGCGCGGATTTCCTATGTTTTCGTAGATTTGTACTAGCTGAACCCAAATTTTAGGGATAGTTGCCCCTAACCCCAAGCCTCAGCGTGGGTTTTTTTACTTTCCTTATCCTATAGGAAGGAAAGTAATGTAATCGGGTCAAATTTTCGATGGTCAGATTTTAGTGCCAAAACACGTGGGTACTTCTAGGTTCCATCAAGGCCAGGGTATAGCAGCTTGGGCAGGGGAAAAAATACTGGTCACAATAGATCTACAGAGGTTGCAGTGTTAATTGCATACTCTCTTGGGAGAGGAGCAACCAGTCCCATAATAAATAAATAAATAATAATATTCATTTTACATTTTTCCTTTCTCCCAGGCTCTCTTCCACATTCCTTCATTTCACAATTGGCTCCTGAATGACACGGAACATCACATTTTTCCTTTCTCCCAGGCTCTCTTCCACATTCCTTCATTTCACAATTGGCTCCTGAATGACACGGAACATCAAACCTTGTGTGAAAAGCAAAGCGGCTACCAGTTTGAATGTTTGGTGTGTGCAATGAGAAAGACACTTGCTCACTGTCAGGCCAAATCTGGTTCCGCCATCCGTCCTGAATTGATTATCAAGAAGTTGAAGTTGATTGCTCGTCACTTGGAACATCACCGGCAGGAAGACAGCCATGAGTTTCTCACGTACCTCATTGAAGGCATACAGAAGAGTTACCTGAAAGCCATCCCTAGCTCTAACAAGTAAGTTACCTTTTCAATTAATGAGATTATTTCTCTCAAGTTTGTTTTGTTCAGTGATTCCTTTTGTTACAAGATTAACACCACCAAAGTCACATTCTTTATTTTCTTCAATGAAAATATTTAAAAGCTACACATTTTATTGTTCCTTTTATTCTTGTATTATGCCCTTATTAAAACTATATGTTTGTTCCATTCTAGGTTGGACTCCGCCTCAAAAGAGACCACTCCTATCTATCAGCTGTTTGGCACCTACCTGCGTACAGAAGTAACATGCAACTCTTGCTCCCACATATCCACTCAATGTTTGTTCCATTCTAGGTTGGACTCTGCCTCAAAAGAGACCACTCCTATCTATCAGCTGTTTGGCACCTACCTGCGTACAGAAGTAACATGCAACTCTTGCTCCCACATATCCAAGTTTCACTTTGTATCTAGAAAACTAATCAAATGGGAAAATTTTCACTTTTATCAGTACTTTTTACTTTCTATTATGATGATGATGATGATGATGATGATGATGAACAGGTTTTTGTATAGCGGTCACATGTAACTGCACAATATCCACTTCAACTGGGGGCTTGATGATCGCTCACATATCCACATCATACACACACAGTCTGGAATTGTCGCTTGACATCCGTCAGTCATCCAGTCTGGATGAGGCACTCGGACATTTCTTTGCCAAGGAATATTTGGGCGGAGACAATTTGTACCGATGTGAGAAGTGTGGTCGCAAGGTGGAGGCAACCAAACGGTTCAGTGTGGACAAACCTCCCAATGTGCTTCGGCTTCAATTGAAACGGTAAGCTGATTTCAATGTAATGTTTCAATAGATTGGTAGATTTAATATCTTGTAACTTGATTTTGTCAGTTTGATTTGTCTTATTTTGGATAAATTTGGTAAATGTGTTCAACTCAAAGGAAAATTTTCTCATTTGATTCTGGGTCTTAGGAGGTCTCATACAGGCCAATCTAAATCAGATTTTGAGATAAAATTATCTTGTCTTATGTGGTCTGTGTTTCTATTCTCACCTTAGCTTCAACTACCATGGTCTGAAGAACTCTCGCTCGGTCCAAGTTCCTCTTCACTTGGAGTTTGGCAAGTTCATGCATTGTCGCATGTCTCACTCGCAGCTCAAATACAAGTTAGTGTCGGCTGTTATACATCACGGCTCTAGTCCAGACTCGGGGCATTACACATGTATAGGATCCACTTCCAGTGGGTCCTATCATTACTTTGATGATGAAATGGTGAGTTGTTGTCCCTGTAGTTCAGAGGTATACAATTATACAGTTGTGCTCTATTTATACTGTCAGCTTAGAACAAGTTGTTCCATTATACCAACTAACAGAGGTAGAACATTGGACTTGTAATGTGGGGGCCTTGGGTTTGAGTCTCTATAGTGACATGAAAATTTAGTTTTTTTTTTGTAATGGGAACATTTGTAAAAGTTTTACTTAAAACAAATTAATACCTTTCCAATAAGTTATGGTCCCTAAAAGTACAGAAGTACTTACAGGGATGATGAAGAATATGTAAAGAATGAAAGAATAAACTACTAACAGAGGTAGAACATTAGACTTGTAATGTGGGGGCCTTGGGTTTGAGTCTTGGTAGTGACATGAAAATTTAGTTTTTTTTTTAATGGGAACATTTGTAAAAGTTTTACTTAAAACAAATTACCTACTTAGGTAATACCTTTCCAATAAGTTATGGTCCCTAAAAGTACAGAAGTACTTACAGGGATGATGAAGAATATGTAAAGAATGAAAGAATAAACTTATTATTATTATTATTCTGTGAGGCAATTCCCCCCAAGTTCTTTTCTGCTTAATTGCTTAATGCTGTCCAATTTACTACTAATTTGTTTAGACCTGCGGGAGTATAGGGACTTTTCATTCGGGGAGAATGAGAAAATGATCTAATTCGACACCTCTTGACTGATATTCTAATTTATACAAGAATCTATACAAACTAACAAAGTCTCTCCCCTTCCTTCTAGGTTTGGCTTCAACGAGCAACAACAATAATAATAATAGTAATGCCGGTGCTAGTCCCTCACCTCGCAAGCTGATTGGTCCTCTGCTACCTCACCAAGTCCGTCCTAATTCTAACATTATAAGTTCCACCGTCAGTACTAACATCGACGTTGCCAAGTTGACCAGTAGCGGGAAGTTTGGCAGCAATGCGTCCTCGGTATCTTCAGGGAACGCCAAATTTGGCAACTCTTCGGCAACATCGGGGAATGTCAGTAATGGGAAGTTTGGCAGCAATGGAACGCCCTCCCCTGGGAAATTGAACGGATCGACGAACGCTGTGAACGGATCTAAACTTGTGAACGGATCTTGTAGTGGAGGGACGCCTAATGGAACCCCGTCCTCTGTGTTGGGTACCAAGCTGCCTCTGCTGAATGGTGCGGGGAAGGCGCCCAATACGGGCTCCAAATTGGTCCATGCAGCTTCGAAAGGTGAGTACCTATTTATCTTCTCCCCACTATTTAGATTGTAGGTACTGTGCAGTCAGCCTCATTTCCTTGGAGGGTAGCGTAGCGTGCTAGGTCGCGGGTTTCGCGGGCTTAAAAAAAAAATTGGACCTCCCATACATAAGACCTTTGTCTGCGGGAATAAAGGCACATTTCAGTGTCATTCAGGCAGGATAAATAGGATATATTCTATTTGACCGAACGAAGTGAAGGTCTGAGTTTTAACTCGACCATTTTGCATTTGGTTTACATGTTTATGGGTTTGTTTGTTCCGCTATAACTCCCGATTGCCTGGTCCGATTTTCATGAATTCGATCCTTGAAATTCGGTGTCCCAGGTCCAATTTTGGTCTCGAACTTTTGAACATGGTACATAATAGATAAATTACCGCATTTATGACCCTTGTATACCCTTTTGTTCTATCTACAAAAATAATCCCAATTCTTGGTAAATCTGTTTTTGTGGACTGGTGACACGTTAGGCACCAAAATGTAGTGACTGAATTTCCTCTGTGTTGATGCATTGAAATTTTTTAAATCAAACGGACTGAGATTTATGGTGGAACAAATTTGAAACCAGACTTGCAGGAAAATTATTGCAAAATCCAAATATTGAAACTCACTTTGTTTGTCCAATTAAGTATAAGATTACTTAATTCAAGTATAAGATTACTTAATTCAAGTATAAGATTGCTTAATCTACTAGGTTTGACTTTATTCCATCTGTTTTTTTTTTATGTTCAAAATCAACCCTTCAATTTTATTCTTTAGAGTGATTGACAGAAAAATAATAAAAAAAGAACTGTCACCTCTTTTTTTGATATAGGTACCTACATAAGACGTGTAGATACTTTAACTTTTATTTCTGTTTTGATACACATGTATACTACGTAGGGGTCACCCATTTAGCCAAAGTCTCATTTTATGCAAAAGAATCTGAGTGTGGTCTACAGTTCACAGAACCACTAGTATATTCTGTTCTATTCGATTGTATTCTATTTCAGGTCCCATTTCATCTCCGTCCAAACTTCCACTACCATCATTTATCAAAGGATCCACCACGACTAGTAATGGTACTGCCTCAGGGAATTCAGCTAACGGATCAACACCTAGTAAACTCGTACAGAACGGGAATTCAGCTCATAAACCATCCCCCAGCAAAGAGATAGGTAAGTAATAGAACTGTTACATTTGGGTAAAAAGTGAAGTAGTAAATTAATGATCGTGTTCTTTTCTAAAGGACCTGGTTCAAAAATGGTGTAAAAATATTAAGGAGAAAAAAAGCTACGTTAAAATAGAGGTAGCTCCAAAAACAAGCATTTTCAGCATAAAATTGATCCTTGTTTTTTTCTTTTTTACTCGCGTGGTAAGTATGCGGTCTGGTGGAATAGGTAAGTTTTAAACTTTACAGAAAAGAACATTAATAACAGACAGCAGTTTGAGAAAGAAAATACTTTCATTACTAGTATAGCTCGCTATACTGTAGTACCTAATAGAAAGTGAAAAAAAAAAAAATAAATAAATAAAAATAGGAGCGTTCCTCTAATGTTTTCAGCCAGTGTAGGAAGTTATAAAAATCAATATTTTCTCGACTCCACAGATAATAATGAAGACAAGTCAGTGTCGACGGGTAACTCAGTGTTGAAGAAATCCAGTGGAGGATCATGTTCTCCCTCCCCAGCCAAGATGAACAGTGCCGGTCGTGATACACCATCACCCAGTCAGAGGTATGTAGACGGTAGGATTGACCGGAATGTAATCCACACGAAATCGAAAATCGGAAAGAAATTGGATCACACTAAGAAATTAGTCCCGAACAGTATGAATAATGGTCATGTAAAACTGTTGCCAAAAGTGAATGCTTCAAGCAAGAACACAACTTTATTTATGAAAAAATCCACTAAAAGTTGTGTTGACGACTCGAAAAAGTCACCAACTTTGAATGGCTTAAGCAAGAACATAAGTGCAAATCCGAAAAAATTGATAAAGAGTACGATGGTCGATTTGAAAAAATCGGCCCCAATTTTGAATAGTTCAAGCAAGAACACAACTTCAAGTGTGAAAAAATCCACAATTGCAAGTAGTTCAAGCAAGAACACAATTCCAATTTTGAGAAAATCGACTCGAAGTTTGGCCGATAGTTTGAAAAAGTCGACAGGTCAGGGTTTACAAAAGTCAAATGTGGCTCGAAACTCACAGAGGAATGTCAATTTGAGCTCGAAAAACTCAAACATCAAGTCGATTACATTAGAGTCCACTGTTAAAAAAACAAGGAAGCCAAAAAGAAGGGAAACGTTAAATTTTGGGCTCAAAAACTATTGAGAAAGGATTGTAGGATTGAATTTTCAATATACCTAACAGTAATTTTTATTTTATTTGTGCTTCGTTGTGTCCTCTTATTTATATACAGAAAAGTGGCAAAAAGAGAAAAATGAAAATACATAAAAGAGAATAGAATATAACGTGTTTATACACCAGCATAGGACTGAAAAGAAAAAGAGAGAGAGAAAGAAAGAGGTTTTCCACTTTCTCTCTTCTTGTTTTTCCTTTTCTGTCTTTCATTCATAGAATATTAAGATGTACTTACTTACCCTCATTCACAGAATATTAAGTTCGGATGTACCCTCATTCATAGAACTCAATCAATAGTACTTCCTACTGAATTTCTTGTCTTTGTGTTTTCAGGGCCGGTGTGAAGCGAACCAAACTGGTGGACTACGAGTCAGATGATGAGGCTGAGTCCGAACCCGATAGTCAGGATAATGTGTCCGCCCCTGGTCAGAACTCACGGCACAAGAAACATAAAGTACACCATAGTAACTCTACCTCGGGGAGTCATAAGGAAACAAGGTGATTGGAAAAAAAAAAATCAAATAATTAATCTTTGTGGCTAAGCAGAGAGCTTACTAAGTGCCTCGTTTTCTTAATTTTTATCTACTCATACATCATTTTACACTGGTAATGCCGCCATCGGTCGCTACTCGATTAAAGTAGCTACTCAGTCGTCCTCATGAGGCGAAGTGCACCTAACTGAGGAGGAAAGATCACAGGTTCATGGCATTAATTTCAACCATGATCTCTTTTTCATTTTTGTTAAAAACAAGGAAGCCAAAAAGAAGGGAAACGTTAAATTTTGGGCTCAAAAACTATTGAGAAAGGATTGTAGGATTGAATTTTCAATATACTGCATAGCTCTAGTCCAGGTAACAGACAAACACAATTCTTACTATCTCTATTTTCATACCTCTTACTTACTAAGTTTGTACTATTCATTTCTTGCTCAGGACACTTTGAGGTTAAAGTTAGTCCAAGTTGTATTGAGCAATGTGATTGAGTAATTTTGAATTACTTAGTGGTTTATAGTGGACTGGTGACACGTTAGGAACCTAAGTGTAGTGACTGAATTTCCTCTGTGTTGATGCATTGAAATTTTTTAAATCAAACGGACTGAGATTTATGGTGGAACAAATTTGAAACCAGACTTGCAGGAAAATTATTGCAAAATCCAAATATTGAAACTCACTTTGTTTGTCCAATTAAGTATAAGATTACTTAATTCAAGTATAAGATT
>NW_007379062.1:73706-85042 GCF_000475195.1 Diaphorina citri
AAGTATAAGATTACTTAATTCAAGTATAAGATTACTTAATTCAAGTATAAGATTGCTTAATCTACTAGGTTTGACTTTATTCCTTCAAGTGTTACCCTGACAACTATTGAGATTTACCAGCAACACTATGGGAAGTCCGGTTATTTTATATTATTTTTTACTTTTACCCCTATAAAATAATATAAAATAGTCATTCGAAATATAGTATTTGGGTTGAGAATGTTTTGCAAACACACTGGTCGATCGACATTAACTGAACCACAGCCTCTTTTTTCAAGAGGTTTGATAGAATCGAGCTACAAAAGCCAGCCGTTCCGAGAATGAACGACCTTAATGGGTTCCCAGTCCATGTCGATCGATATGGTGTGATGTTAAACTGTCTAAAAGGGAGAAAAATGGGGTTTTAATTAGTTTGGGGATGTTGGAAAGGGTTTAATTTTGTTGGGGGTTGTTGGGAAGGACTTCATTTGTTGGGAGGCAGGGAGACCAAGGTACAGAGGGGTAATATAAAGCAGGTGGAATAGGGTACAGCGGGGTAATATGAAGTCTGAAATGTTGCTTTCAGATCTGGTTGCCACCACAGCCAGGCTGACCCCAACTCCCCCGAGTTCGCATTTCACACCTAGGTCACGCTTGTGAGACTTGCCCTCTTGTTGCCAAGGTAATCTCTCTCTCTCTCTCTCTCTCTTTCTTTCTTTCTCACTCACACATTCATTCATAGTCCTGAAATACTACTCATTTGTAGTACTACCACTTCATCCTTGATTCATTCAGTCACACTCATTCATAAAAGTGTCTGCGATTACTTACTTTTTCCCTCGATTTTCCAATATTGTTCCTTCTGTCTGTACGTTCCTTTGTATAACTTTTCTCTCCCTCCCTTCCTCCTTCTCTCTCTTTTTCTATTTCTTACTTTCTTTCTCACTCACTCAATTGCTCATCCATTCATTCATTCATTCATTCATTCATTCATTCTTAGTCCTAAATACTATTCATTTGTAGTACCACCACTTGTAGCGCTCAATCCTTGATTCATTCACTCCTCACTCATTCATAAAAGTGTCTGCGATTACGTTTCCTCTTCTTTTTTTTACCTCTTGATATTTTTCCTTCTGTCCTTAGGTTCCTTTGTACAGCATTCTCTCCTTCCTCTCTCTCACTTGCTCGTTCATTCATAGCCCTCAAATACTCATTTTTGTACTACCACTTGTAGCGCCCAATCCTTGATTCATTCACTCCTCACTCATTCATAAAAGTGTCTGCGATTACGTTTCCTCTTCTTTTTTTTACCTCTTGATATTTTTCCTTCTGTCCTTAGGTTCCTTTGTACAGCATTCTCTCCTTCCTCTCTCTCACTTGCTCGTTCATTCATAGCCCTCAAATACTCATTTTTGTACTACCACTTGTAGCGCCCAATCCTTGATTCACTCACTCCTCACTCATTCATAAAACTGCCTGCGATTACGTTTTATGGTCCTAGTTGTTCAGATGTTTAGTCAGCAACTAAGTCTGTTTTCCTCTTTTCATATCTTTTTCTTCCAAATGTTTTTCCCTATATCCTTGGGTTCCTTACTGTATCTTTCTCTTTGTCTCTCTTCCTCCCTCCCTCTTCTGTCTCTCTCACCCTCCCACCATCTGTTTTTTTCTCTCTCTCTCTCTCTCTCTGTGGTTTGGATGTGGGGGGATTATCACATCATCTAATCAACAAATTTGGAATTGCCAAGACACAACCACCACCATCACCCAATCCAGTTCTTTCTTTACCTTCACCTCGGCTGATATTATTTGGCTGGTAAGGTAATCTCTACTACCTACTATGTCTTTAAAGGTGTATTTTCCTTTCGGAAACGATTCCGATGCAGTGAGCACCAAAGTTGTGAAATAATAACACAAAAAAACTGCAGTTTTTATTTTTTTTTTTTTTTTTTTTTTTTACAAATAATTGTAGGAAAAAAAGAAACAACAACAACAACAATGATGTTCTCAATTAGCAATTATTAGCCTCTAAAATGCACAGAGAGAGATTAAAAATGCATCCGCTATTTTATTACCGTTTTTCCATTATTATAATCTTTTAAAAATTATCATTTTTCCTTTAATGAAGTGACCCTAGAGATAAAAAAAAGTAAGTGAAGTAATTATTTAGATTATTTAGAAATAGAACAATAAACAGACAGTACTTATAAATGATAACAAAATAATAATAATAACAATAAAAATTAAAATTACAAAGGATTTTTCCTTATCAGCTTTTCTTTCTTGACATCCGCATACTAAAGGGGTTAATCTTAAACTAAAGGTTAGAATCGGTTAGATAATTATAAATTAATCCAGAATTTTCTTTTTTTTTAATGTTCAAAATCAACCCTTCTTCAATTTTATTCTTTAGAGTGATTGACAGAAAAATAATAAAAAAAAGAACTGTCACCTCTTTTTTAGATATAGGTACCTACATAAGACGTGTAGATACTTTAACCTTTATTTCTGTTTTGATACACATGTATACTACTTAGGGTCACCCATTTAACCAAAGTCTCAGCTTATGCAAAAGAATCTGAGTGAGGTCTACAGTTCACAGAACCATCTGTTCTATTCGATTCTATTTTATTTCAGGTCCCATTTCATCTCCGTCCAAACTTCCACTACCATCATTTATCAAAGGATCTATCGACGTTGCCAAGTTGACCAGTAGCGGGAAGTTTGGCAGCAATGCGTCCTCGGTATCTTCAGGGAACGCCAAATTTGGCAACTCTTTGGCAACATCAGGGAATGTCAGTAATGGGAAGTTTGGCAGCAATGGAACGGCCTCCCCTGGGAAATTGAACGGATCGACGAACGCTGTGAACGGATCTAAACTTGTGAACGGATCTTGTAGTGGAGGGACGCCTAATGGAACTCCGTCCTCTGTGTTGGGTACCAGGCTGCCTCTGCTGAATGGTGCGGGGAAGGCGCCCAATACGGGCTCCAAATTGGTCCATACAGCTTCGAAAGGTGAGTAGCTATTTATCTTCTCCCCTTTATTTAGATTGTAGGTACTGTGCAGCCAACCTAATGAGCCTAATTTCCTTGGAGGAAAGCGTAGCGTGCTAGGTCACGGGTTTCGCGGGCTTAAAAAAAATTGTACCTTCCATACATAAGACCTTTGTCTGCGGGAATAAAGGCACATTTCAGTGTCATTCAGGCAGGATAAACAGGATAGATTCTATTTGACCGAACGAAGTGAAGGTCTATGTTTTAACTCGACCATTTTGCATTTGGTTTAGATGTTTATAGGTTTGCTTGTTTGTTCCGCTATAACTCCCGATTGCCTGGTCCGATTTTGATGAATTTGAAATTTTATAAACTCGTACAGAACGGGAATTCAGCTCATAAACCATCCCCCAGCAAAGAGATAGGTAAGTAATAGAACTGTTACATTTGGGTAAAAGGTATGAAGTAGTAAATTAATGATCTGTGTTCTTTTCTAAAGCACCTGGTTCAAAAATGGTGTAAAAATATTGAGAAAAAAAGCTACATTAAAATAGAGGTACCTCCAAAAACAAGCATGCATTTTCAGCATAAAATTGATCCTTGTTTTTCTTTTTTTACTCGCGTGGTAAGTAAAGTTTTAAACTTTACAGAAAAGAACATTAATAACAGACAGCAGCGTTCCTCTAATTTTTTTCAGCCAGTGTAGGAAGTTATAAAAATCAATATTTTCTCGACTCCACAGATAATAATGAAGACAAGTCAGTGTCGACGGGTAACTCAGTGTTGAAGAAATCAAGTGGAGGATCATGTTCTCCCTCCCCAGCCAAGATGAACAGTGCCGGTCGTGATACACCATCCCCCAGTCAGAGGTATGTAGACGGTAGGAGTGACCGGAATGTAATCCACACGAAACCGAAAATCGGAAAGAAATTGGATCACACTAAGAAATTAGTCCCGGACAGTATGAATAATGCTCATGTAAAACTGTTGCCAAAAGTGAATGGTTCAAGCAAGAACACAACTTTATTCATGAAAAAATCCACTAAAAGTTGTGCTGACAACTTGAAAAAGTCACCAACTTTGAATGGCTTAAGCAAGAACATAAGTTCAAATCCGAAAAAATTGATAAAGAGTACGATGGTTGATTTGAAAAAATCGGCCCCAATTTTGAATAGTTCAAGCAAGAACACAACTTCAGGTGTGAAAAAATCCACAATTGCAAGTAGTTCAAGCAAAAACACAATTCCAATTTTGAAAAAATCGACTCGAAGTTTGGCCGATAGTTTGAAAAAGTCGACAGGTCAGGGTTTACAAAAGTCAATCGTGGCTCGAAACTCACAGAGGAATGTCAATTTGAGCTCGAAAAACTCAAACATCAAGTCGATTACATTAGAGTCCACTGTTAAAAAACAAGGAGGCCAAAAAGAAGGGAAACGTTAAATTTTGGGCTCAAAAACTATTGAGAAAGGATTGTAGGATTGAATTTTCAATATAACAGTAATTTTTATTTTATTTGTGCTTCGTTGCGTCCTCTTATTTATATACAATAAGTGGCAAAAAGAGAAAAATTAAAATACATAAAAGAGAATAGAATATAATGTGTTTATACACCAGCATAGGACTGAAAAGAAAAAGAGAGAGAGAGAGAGAGAGAAAGAGGTTTTCCACTTTCTCTCCTTGTTGTTCCTTTTCTGTTTTTCATTCATAGAATATTAAGATGTACCTACCTACCCTCATTCACAGAATATTAAGTTAAGATGTACCTAGTGTACCCTCATTCACAGAACTCAATCAATAGTACTTCCTACTGAATTTCTTGTCTTTTTGTTTTCAGGGCCGGTGTGAAGCGAACCAAACTGGTGGACTACGAGTCAGATGATGAGGCTGAGTCCGAACCCGATAGTCAGGATAATGTGTCCGCCCCTGGTCAGAACTCACGGCACAAGAAACACAAAGTACACCACAGTAACTCTACCTCGGGGAGTCATAAGGAAACAAGGTGATTAGAAAAAAAATCAAATAATTAATCTTTGTGGCTAAGCAGAGAGCTTACTAAGTGCCTCGTTTTCTTAATTTTTATCTACCCCATACATCATTTTACTCTGGTAATGCCGCCACTGGTCGCTACTCGATTAAAGTAGCTACTCAGTCGTCCTCACAAGTAAAATCCCAGCACAATGGCGGCGGCAAGTTCTCCAACTATTATAAACCAGGTGGCCACAACCCATTCAACTATCAACAGAACAATAATAATAACAGAAAGTCCTACAACAACAATGATAAGTATCATTACTACAACAAATACAATAACAACAACAACAACCATTTCAACAACAAACATCGGCACCAATACAGACATAGACCTTACTGGGGAAGACATTAGGTGTCAGGTGTAATGGAAATGAGAAAGACCGCGTTTTGTGTCGTCATGGCAACAGAATGGACGCATTTTGTGTTGCTATGGAAACGAGAAAGGACGCGTTTTGTGATGTCATGGTAACCAGAGAGAACGCTATCGGTTGTCACGGAAACAGAAAAGGACGCATTTTGTGTTGTCATGGTAGAATAACAACGAACCAACCTCAGTGGCTCAAGCAGTTAGCGCGGGAGGAATTTCAGAACTGGAGGTTTATGGTTCGAATCCCTCATAACGTGAAACAGCAGTGATAATAAGCAGGGTATAGACTAATTTTTGACAAGAATTAATCAATCTTAACATAATCTGCCCTAGAGAAAAAAGTGAGTGAGTTATAGATGAAGAACTACTCTTTTCAATGAACTACTCATGACCGGGACCAGAATGAGTTTGAAAACTCGGTTTAACTCTTGGAATCAGTAATCTAATTGGTTGAACCACAATAATAGTAGTAGCCTACTGCTGGAGTAAAGGGACTTTACAGTCCTATGCGAGCAGTATAAATAAGCATTATTATTATTATTCTAACGAAAGTCACAACTTTGGGTCGGGGTTGTGTTTTTGGGTCACTTGTAAGCTATTCGCTATAAAAACTCATTTTTTTCCCCTTGGTTGCGTAGTGATCAAGGTGCTCGTTTGGTCTAGTAAATGAGGCGGGGGTTCAATCCCAGCCGAGGCATGGAATCTCATCTTTTGCGAATTTGACCAAATCGCAATAGAGCTAAAAGCCTAGGTAGCTTGGAGGGTAGCGCCTCTGCTTTGTGAGCGTTAGGTCGCGGGTTCGATTCTCGCCTGGGGTTATCCTACACAGGTAAAGTTCGTTCTCTGAGCGGCTGCCTTTCTTTTATCCTATTCTTCTCTCTTTGATTTCGGGACAATGAAACCTCGGCAGTTACAATTCCCTCTATCAAACCTCTTGAAATGAAAAATATCTTTGTTATTTTTACAACTAAGGTTGATTAACAAAATATCTTTTTCATTTTCAGTTCAAACAAGTCCAAGTCCTCCTCATCAGGCGGAGGCGGTGCGTCGGTTTCCACCTCGTTCGACACGATCGCCACCAGTGTGTCCCCGGCTTGTTTCCCCTCCACCCCCTCCCCCTCCTCTACTTGTTCTACCGGGAGCTCCTATTTCACATCCAGTCTGTCATCGGCTGGCACCGGGGGAAGTCGATTGAGTGCGCCAGGTGCTACCCCAATCAGTGGGGGAAGTAAAGTGAACGGTGGAGGTGCGGGAGTGAGTGAATATTTGAATCGACGGACTCTGAGCGGGAATAACTCGTATGGTGAGTGTAGCTGGTTTTTTTCTTATTTACTTAGTGAGAAGCAGCTTTTTTATTTTTTACAAAATTTTACAGTTAGACCCATTTATTACAATAAAAACTTCAAACTACTAATAACTAATACATACTACAAAAAAAAAAAAAAAAAAAAAAAAAAAAAAATGGAAATAATGAAAATTTTATGGGGTCTTATCGTCATTGTATAACTCCCAAGGTTGTTTAGTGACAATGGTTTTACCCTCCATTAGCCTACAAGCTTCTCACATTAACCTCACCCAGGCTGAGTGGGTCTGGGAAAGGCCAGCACACGATTGCCTAGATGATCATCTCTCCGGATACCAACCATGCGTAACGTTGCTCAACTTAAGTGATCCTATGGGAATTGGTGCATTCAATGTGGTTATTGCCACTGGTTTGAACTCAATCTTAGAATCAGGCAATCAGGTTTGCCTTTGAAAGGCCCAACAATATCTATGTAGTAATGTACGGATAATAATTTCAACGAATTTAATTTAATTCTAATGAAAGATCTTCATTTACAACTTCACACGTAAATACAGGAGATCAGTTTACATTGTGAATAAAAAACGAAAAATACAATAAAAAAAAAGTTACTTAAATGGTTAAATCAAATATTTGTTTTACAAACGAATTTTTGTTTCAGGCTCCAACAGTGTGACATCGTGGGGTGATGAACCCAGCACCCTGGTACAGCAGTCGAGTAGTCATCCGCAGAACAATAGTAAATTCCCCCGCTATAATGCAGGAGGAGGTGATAGAGAGGAAGAAGATGAGGACATGGATCGTGGCAGAGTGAGTGACTTTTATTTTCTTCAATATTTAAGTATATCTCTTAAGCAAACTCCGTGGCCGAGTGGGTATCACACTAGGCTTGCACGCAGGAGGTCCGGGTTCGAAAAGAAAAAAAAAAAATTTTAAATTTATATTAATTCTTTGATATAAAAAAAAAAAAAAAAAAAAAATGTGAAGAAGCTCACAGCTTCACCACAAATAAATCATGATTTAAGTATATCTCTTTATTTCATAAAAAATAATAGAATCATACATAATACAATATATGTAACTCAAAATCCAAGACAAAGTTATACTACCCCTTGTCTAAATCTCAATACATAAGAGATTTGATAGAGGGAACTTTAACAGGTAAGGTCTTATCGTCCCGAAATCGGAGAGAGAACTAAGACAGGATAGGAAAAAGCTAGCCGTTCCGAAAACGAGCATTATCTGTTTAGGATAAAATCAGCCCCGGGCGGGGATCGAACCCGCGAAGAGTAAGTGACTACTAGTAGGTTTAGTGAACTAGGCAGGATACCCGCTGAAATTTTCCTTGCTAAAGAAATAATCATCTTTTCATCTATGTAGCTTGGTCTGGCAGGGGGACTTCAATCAGGGAGGATATTAGTTGAAAATTTCCCTTGTTAAAGAAATAGCAAAGCTTGAGTGCGAAGGGCATCCCCTTATGAAAATTTAGATCCTGAAGATTGGTTCAATGTCCCTCTGATCTTGAAATTTGTCGCGACGACCTATGAACTCAAAGCGAGAAAGTTTTAGATAACACTTCAGTCGATAATTTAAGACCGGTTTAGCGTCACCTGTGTTAAGCTACGCCGAGAAAGGCCAATAAATGGATGGGTGACTTAAACATTATGTTGGGAATAAAGGGAGAACGGGCTTTTCTAGTCTTGATTTTAAATCATTACAAGAAAGTAAAATCAAATCAAGAACAATAATAAACTTCGGTGTCGTCTGTCTGTCTGTCTGTCCCCATAGAAGGACTTATCCAAACCTGGTCGACCTATATATCAAATTAAAGGAACGAGCTCTGATCTTGAAATTTGTCGCGACGACCTATGAACTCAAAGCGAGAAAGTTTTAGATAACACTTCAGTCGATAATTTAAGACCGGTTTAGCGTCACCTGTGTTAAGCTACGCCGAGAAAGGCCAATAAATGGATGGGTGACTTAAACATTATGTTGGGAATAAAGGGAGAACGGGCTTTTCTAGTCTTGATTTTAAATCATTACAAGAAAGTAAAATCAAATCAAGAACAATAATAAACTGAATATTAAACAAATTAGGTAGGTACATAGATACTGATTTTCTCTAATCACGATCGAATAAACTACGGGCTAAAAAATTCCCGGAGGGACGGGCCCAGCTTGTTAAATTTATTTTTTAAGCCCTTCCTATTGCACAATCTTCACAAAGTACATGTTTACCTATTCGTTAAAACATTTTTAAAGCATGCTATGTATGTTTTTCCAGCAGATTTTTTCCGGTACACATGATAACTCAAAATTGTGATTTTTACACTGACGCCTCTTCGTTTTCGGGCAGACGATATGTGCATTTAATGTGCTCTTAAAGCGTGATGGCCAGAAAAAAAAAAAAAAAAAAAAAAAAAAAAAAAACTGGCCTGAGTAAATCAAATGGGTGACGTAAGATCGGCCATTAGAGCATAGAGGTTTTTTATCTCAGTTCTGTGCGGTTTTAAGTCGTCACTTTCTTCTATCTGCTCAATGCTCTATACTTCTATGCTCTGTTTTCAGCCTAAGTTAGCTCTAAAATATACTTTCATATGGTTCAGCCTCTGGGTAATATATATAAGAACCAGGAACTTTTCTGTCCACCATTGTCCATGACGTAAGTAATCACTTGAATGAATGCTCCCTCCAATTACGTTATCATATGCTACATCAATGAAGTCATCACTTGCATCAATGTTACATCAATGAAGTCATCACTTGAATCAATGTTACATCAATGAAGTCATCACTTGAATCAATGCTACATCGATGAAGTTATCACTTGACTCAATGTTACATCAATGAAGTCATCACTTGTATCAATGCTACATCAATGAAGTCATCAACTGATGCAACTGCTGTGACGTCATGACTCCTATTGACCAATGGGAAGTGAGCTCTCCAGTCTTAGGTGTACGAGAGAGGTGGTGCGAACGTCCAGGCTGAGTTCCGGTGACTGGTAGGGTTTGACCGGGACCAGAATGAGTTTGAAAACTCGGTTTAACTCTTGGAATCAGTAATCTAATTGGTTGATTCTTCAAATTAAATTGATCCCAAGGGCCAGGCAATGCCTAAACCCTTGACAAATGGAGTGTGCCTGAAGGCATGTGATGTGTTCCAATCCACTCGACCCCGATTGATTTCAATATGTTTAGCGAATTACATTACTTAATCCGAAAGTTAAACTTACTAAGTTTGAACTTAGATCGTGGTCCCCGCCATTAGTCAAGTAGTCACATCCTAAAACATGTAATTCACTCTTTAACTCCCTGTAATTAAGGGAGATAGTATCTGTATCTGACTTATTGGCTGAGTAATCCCCTGAACTTGTTTATCCTGCTGAGAGAGGACTGAAAAGTACCTGAAATGAGAACTGAAAAGTCCCTTAAATGTGGAATTAGCGAATATATCATGGAATAGCCCCCCCCCATCTTATTACCATTTTACTAAAATCATTGATTCTGATATGACTTGCCTACTAGCAAAATGTGTTTGTGTGTGAAATCACTGTGTAGAGATGGTGAGAGAGAAGTGTGATTTTGTGTAGTTGACATGTAATGTGATTGAAATTGAGGACGACAGAGAAGTGGAAAGTGATTTTTCAAGTGGTTTGATAGAGGGAACTCTAACTGCCAAGGTCTATTAGTGCCGAAAGCGAAGTGTGAATCGGATTTTATCCCAAACAGATTTCGAGAACGAGCCTAGCCCTGGGCGGAAATCGAAGCTTCACTTTAAGTAAAATCTAGTTATGGTTCTCAAACAATCTGACATTTAGAAAATGATTAAATAGATAAAGAATGAGATAGAGAGAAAGAAAAGTTGGTGTGATTGTGAGAGATTTAATTATTATGTCTATCATAAGAAATTGTTTAATATTGATATTAATGATAAAATAAATTGCATTGGTGTTAAATTTAAATTTGATAATAATGAGTTTTCATTACTGCCTCTTCTAAGTTAGTATATTTTCGTGTTGGAATGGTGAAGATAAACTCCTGGCAAACAAGGGAGGTGTGGGTTCGATCCCAGCCGAGATATAGAACTTTTCCCTAGATATTATTTCATCCATTGACCACAAAAATAATAATAGCCTACTAATTGGGTAAATTGGCTTTTTTTCAAGAGGTTTGACAGTGGGAACTGTAACTGATGTCTTATCATCCCGATAGCGAAGGGAGACAGGAGAAAGCCATCCGTTCTGAGAACGAGCCTTATCTGGTTAGGATAAAGATCGCCCCGGGCAGGAATCGAAGCCGCGACCTAGCGTTTACAAGGCAGAGACGCTACCCTCCAAGTTAATTAGACTGATGCTAAGATTGCTAAGGCGACAAGCAGACCTCACATTAATCTCACCCATCCAGATATTAACCAAGACCAACGTTGCTTCTTCAATTTTATGCATCCTATCGTCGTCCCAAACACGAAGTGGCGTAAGTGCGAAAATCACATTTTTCAGTAGGGCCGGAATAAGTTTTTAGCCCGTCCTTCCATTATTATTACGATAGTAATAATAAAAGGTATAAGGGACGGGCTATTGTATTTGCTTCGGTGTCGTCTGTCTGTCTGTCTGTCCCCATAGAAGGACTTATCCAAACCTGGTCGACCTATATATCAAATTAA
>NW_007379063.1:0-61334 GCF_000475195.1 Diaphorina citri
AAGAAAAATTTCGTTGGTCCTCATTTTTCCTGCTCTATGACTTTGAAACATCACCCAAGTAAGCGCAACTGATCTATTCCCTCTTTCCCCTTTGTTCTTCTTTTATTCTTTCTCCTTCTTGCTTTTTCTTTTTTTTTCTCATCCTTTGCCTATCTATATGTCCCTCCCTCCATCTCTCTGTCTCTTTGTTCATCTCTCATATTTGCATTTTTATGACAATAAATAAGCACAACATTCAAACCAAACTCAAATGTAAACACTAAGGCAATGAAATAATAATAAAAATACCCACGTGGTAAGTGAAAAAGAAAACCGCCAAGTAACAGTTAACGTGGGCGAATGCTACTCCAGGAGAAATGTAGGAGGGAGTGGGAGAAAGGCATGAAAAATGTCTTGAATTTGTGAAGCGAAAATGACGAAGAACATAAGAATCAGAAGAGAGAAAAGGGGATAATACAAACAGAGAGAGAGAGAAGGTAAGAGAAACAGAGGGAAAGGAAGATAGTGAGAGAAGAGGAAAGAGGGAGTTGGAAGAAAGAAGGAAAGAGGGCAGAAAGCTCAAATTACAAATATCAGGCAATCACGCAGAGTAAGAGAGACAGAACAATGACCATAGATTCAGTGTTACAGCTTCCTTTTACCAGTAATATGATGTTATCAAGTGGGTATCTCTCTCTCTCTCTCTCTCTCTCTCTCTCTCTCTCTCTCTCTCTCTCTCTCTCTCTCTTTCGTAGGTTAGTAGAAAAAAGGTTATACCAAATTATCAAGTACCTATCTCAAGTTCCTACCGTTGTCAAGTTCTCAAAGAAATGTCGCATGGGGAGACAATACCAGCAGGAAAGTTCTCGGAAGAAGCAAAGAATAAACTCGCCATGTTTATTACACCTGCCTTGAAGAAAATGAAGACAGATTTTCCTTCGGGGACCCAAAAGGACAAATACGAGATGGCAGGCGTCCCCAAAATGGGACACCTATTGGCAACAGGGGAACCGTTGGGCGTGACTTCAAGAGAAACGGTCCCAATAATAACAGACCCATTTTTAGGGCCATAAATAAATGGGAGGTCTATGGGTAATAATCCTGGATATTCCTCATTGTATAAAATAAGTATATTCTTGTAGGCATTGCTCATGTACCTATTTCGTACCTATTTGCTTTCCGCAAAATCCCGAAAAATTTGGGCCCAAAGCACCAAATCCCAAATCACACACTCAAAACAAGATTAGAAAAATAAAGCAAGATTCGTGCTTGAAAGCGGAAGCCGGAAGGGAATTTAATCATTCAGACAAAATAAATAAATCGTTTTCCAATCTATTGTACAAGACACGTGATCACGATATTTTTAAATTCTCACATAATGTGATAGATATGAAATTATGAATCCCAGTATTGCAGTAAGTTCGATAAATTATGACTTGACTTGGCCTCAATCACAAACCTCCAGATCCTAAATCCAACGCGCTAACCACTAAATGACTGAGGGTTGTCTTTAATTGAAATACCTATTAATTTTGAATTGTTGGTAGCAGAGGGAAAAGGCGTCACATCCAAGAGGTCATTGACCTCTTGTTGAACCGTCATGGGTTAAATAATGCGTTTAGCAAAATTGCATATTCAGCATTTTATTCAGAAGTTATTTATACCCTCTAAAGGTGTGTCCACACTTAGTTGACGACCGTCGATCGATGTCGAGTGAAACCGTTCACTGCGTCGACAACATAGATTCACCTTATCGATCGATGGTCGATCGCCGGCCGTCGACTTTCAAGTCAGTCTTGAACAAATTTTGGATTTGGAAGACAGATGTTTTGAGTTGATACTTCTTGAGCACTTATTTTGTTCATAAATATGTGGTTGTAAGGGTTTTTCGATACAAAACGGTTATAGGTATCAAGCAGGGATGGAGTGAAACTGGTAAAAGATTTTTTTTTTTTTTTTCAGGGGACAGGACATTTGGGAACGGCTGGTCAGAGGAATATGGTACAGAAAAATATAGATAATAGAAGGTATACATAGGTATAACCTAACTTATACTTCTACGTACCTACTTATGTATATCTCAGAACAATTCTCGCAAAATAACTTCTCCTTCTCACGACTGCTCGTAAGATTGGTGGAAGTGGTTGCGTGTTATCCTCATGTTATTGTTATGTTTATCTCCATGTTGTTATGTTTATTATTAGGAAGCTTTGCCCCAATAAAACCTTCTGAGCAAGGTTTTACTAGCTCTGGAGCTCATCACCCGGAGTTAAAATACGACACCGTCATCATAAATGATGGAAAATATAGGACACCACTGTTACGTCAGGCTGTTTGAGGGGTTTGACGGAAAAACGACTTATAGGCCATAAGAATTAGGTACATAGGTCATTAGTCGCTTT
Organism: Diaphorina citri; assembly: GCF_000475195.1. NCBI lineage: Eukaryota > Metazoa > Arthropoda > Insecta > Hemiptera > Psyllidae > Diaphorina > Diaphorina citri. The sequence goes on from NW_007379063.1 coordinate 2,382, forward strand.
TGCGTCAAACCCCTTAAATCTTAATGACAAATGAAGAAGAGCTCAAATATTAGAGAAGTCCTCTTTGTTGCAAATTAAATTCGTGTTTTAAGATTTTAGATGTAGCGTTTTTTGGGGTGGTGTGGCACTTGTTGATTTATCCACATTTTTAGACAAATATGAGATCAAGAGCCAACTGATTTTACGGTACCTACTTGGGTTAACATAAGGAAAGTAAAAAGGCAATTGAAGGAGAGGTAGCCCATTTTTAAGTCCATACATATGTCGGTTGATGGCAAGTGTTCCAACAGTCCCAAACAAGTAGAATAAAATGTTATACATTGACGTTTTTTTTTTTGTATTATTAGCACCCCCTCCCCCCCCCAGTATTATTGTAAATTGTGTAAAAAGTTTGTCAAATATCACAATAAAATATATTGAATTGAATTGAATTGAATTGAATTGAATTTTATGAGAAATTTTAAGTGGACCAACCACTGGTCTTCTAAACAGTCTCTCGTTTTAGGTTTTGTAATTTATATGTCAATGATTGTATTGATATTTCCTCCTCCCACTCCCCACGCAAAATGAAAGTGGGGCTTTTTACTTTCCTTACCCTATAGGAAGGAAAGTAATGTAATCGGGTCAAAATTTCGATGGTCAGTTTTTAGTGCTGAAACACGTTTTGAGGTCCCTAGAGCCTAAATCCAAAGTTTCAGCCATTGGTCCGTGTGTCGTGTGTGTGTGTCTGTGTGTCTGTCTGTCTGTAAAAAAAATATCTCGAGAACGGTAAGAGCTAGAGGTTTTCAGCTATACCGACTAAACGGTTAGAGATATTGTAAAAGTTTGGCTATAAGAACAAGAACACCCAAAATAAGCATCATTCAATAGGATGAGGAAAGTCGTGTGATGTTCACACCAGATTTTGTTTCTCCAGAGCAACTAGTCTGGGCAATTTGGCAAACAAATTTCATAAGGGTCGAGTGGATTGGAACATATCACATGCCTTCAGACACACTCCATTGGGTACAGGTTTTCCTTGCCCTTGAGATAAATTTAATTTGAAGAAAACATTTTTAACACAATACCTACAACATACCTATTAGATTTTAAAAATCATTGCTCCCTTTTCAATATCGACATTCAACATTGTTATTTTCACACCAACTTGTCATACACTTATGGGTCTCGAGCCGCTCATAACATCGCACGTTTAGTCGAAAACTTCAGACTGTTCAAAGTTCAAAGTCTGAAATCTTGTGCATTACAATAGCCCAATAATGAACCATGGAGTCAAAATTTGTGGCGTAGTCCGCCCTTTCCCCTACCCAAAGTAAGGGGCGAGGGGAAAAGGGTTATTAAGAATTGAGAGATATTTTACCATTTGAACATACAATAGAGGAGATAATTAGGTATAGCTTACGAAAAAGAATAGGTATGAATGAGTGTGTATATGAGAGAGAGAGAGAGAGAGAGAGAGAGAGAGAGAGAGAGAGGGAGAGAGAGAGGGAGAGAGTGAGAGAGAGGGAGAGAGATTTGGAAAGTTTCGACTAATTAGGCTATGTCGACGTTAATAGAGGGTTACATAAATCTTGGCATTCTTGGCCTACGTTATTCAGAGATAAAAGGGGAAAAAAAACTACTTTTATGCCTACCTCTTTGTGGGGGAGGATTATATTGTCACCTAAAAAATTATTTGAATTCGAAAGACTGAAAGCTTTCTTTCAAGAAAAATAAATTTGAAAGACAATTTAAAATCCATTTTAATTTAAAAGTTATGGGTAGACCATGTTTTAAAATGTGCTCACTCTATTTGTTATTCGTTCTTTCTATTCATTTTGCGGCTCTTGAGTTGTCAGCACTTTAAATGTTTTAATTTTATAAGATAGGCATTTGTCTGGGTTACCTATTTTAACCCTAGGATTTAAACACTAAATTAGTCAGCACTTTAAATGTTTTAATTTTATAAGATAGGCATTTGTCTGGGTTACCTATTTTAACCCTAGGATTTAAACACTAAATTAGTTAAAAGTAGTTATATTGAAAGTAAGAATTCTCTTTAGATTTTGGGCCACAAAGAACCTTTGATGTTCCCTTATAATAAGAGCCCTTGTTTCTATCTCTCTCCTTCCTCATATTTCTCCCTCTATCCTCTTTCTCCTTTCCATTCGTATCTGTCCTCTTTCTATCTCTCTTCCCTCTTTCCCTTAATTTCTCTTTCCTCTTTCTTGTTACCCTTTTTCTCACTTTCCCTTTCTTTTTCTCACAAAGTTTTTAGGACCTATTCATCATCCTTAATAATTGAGTAGGTATTTCTAATTAGTCTACCTAATTTTAATTACGAATTACCATTTATATGGCTTTGATTGGACATGAAAATTCTTGAAGTTTTCAGCTTCGCTTTTTGTGTCTGAGAGAATTTTTTGTTGAAGACAGACATTTAGCTTTTCAAATTCATAAGGACCTAGGTAGAGCCAGAGTTTTTTCAGAAGAACAATAAAGTATTTTTAAGTCTGTTTCAATTGTATCTTCCTTATGGGCACTAGCCAGACAAAGTAATATTATCTACTGTAAACAGCATCACGTCACAGTACTTTATGACAAATGATACAGAGTGTATCATACATCATGAATATGTGAAGGAACACTTGAAATTTGAACTCAGAGTCCCTCCTGTAGTAGTATGGAGGAGAGAAGAGAATGGTTTTCAGCAAAATGATCATAGAATATGATAGGACACACACTGAACTCAATACACTTCTACTTGTCTTGCTAAAAGTCATTCTAAAAAAAGCTCATTTGACTGCTGACTGAAAACGACACCACTTGGAACTTTTTAACCCCTTAACAACGAGTTAAAATATTTGAGTCAGGGGAAGATCATTTTGAGATTAGAAAAAAATCCTTTTTTTTTATTGAGGGCTTTCATTTCTAGCTAATGACATGGTTATTACTCGTACCTACCTACATTGAAATAAACCTAAATCTGGTCGTAGGGTAAGTGTACCATTTATTCGCCCACCTAAAAAACGTACCATTTATTGGCCCACCTGCCCACATTTATTTTTCTAATTTATGTTTTTAAGACTACAATTATTTTTGAATAGCACTGGTTCGATAGCAGTCTTTAAGCCCTTTCTTTTGATGAAATTGGATCTTGAAAAATTTCGTCCAGTTCAGACTTGTGGCGTAGGTACAGGTGGGGCCAATAAATGGTACGTCTTTTTAGGTGGGCGAATAAATGTACACTTACCCTACTTGGATGCGATCCTAACAACGAGTTAATACCTATATTTGAGGGGAAGATCAAGAGATTAGAAAAATCCTTCAATTGAAATTGTGGAAAGAAATTTGAATTGTGTTGAGCCTACTTGAATGCTTGTCACAAATATTGGTCTGCATTTGATTCACCTCGATAAATTATGACTTGACTTGGGCTTAATCACAAACCTCCAGATCCTAAATCCAACGCGCTAACCACTAAATGACTGAGGGTTGTCTTTAATTGAAATACCTATTAATTTTGAAGCGAGTTAAAATATTTGAGTCAGGGGAAGATCATTTTGAGATTAGGAAAAAATCCTTTTTTTTTTAATTATTGAGGGCTTTCCTTTCTAGCTAATGACATGGTTTTTACTCGTACCTACATTGAAATAAACCTAAATCTGGTCGTACTTGGATGCGATCCTAAAAACGAGTTAATATATTTGAGGGGAAGATCAAAAGATTAGAAAAATCCTTCAATTGAAATTGTGGATAGAAATTTGAATTGTGTTGAGCCTACTTGAATGCTTGTCACAAATATTGGTCTGCACTTGATTCACCATAAATTATGACTTGACTTGGGCTTAATCACAAACCTCCAGATACTAAATCCAACGCGCTAACCACTAAATGCCTGAGGTTTGTCTTAAATTGAAATACCCAATTCTGAATTGTTGGTAGCAGAGGGAAAAGGCATCCAAGAGGTCATTGACCTCTTGTTGAACCGTCATGGGTTAAATAATGCGTTTAGCAAAATTGCATATTCAGCATTTTATTCAGAAGATTTCAGTAAGGGGGCGTGTTAAGATCTTGCATTGTACGCTGAGCTTGTTTATAAATTGTCTCCTTACATAATAAATTTCTGTTCCGCTCTTTTCACTGTGATGACATTTTCAGACAGCATGAGAGTTTTTTTTTTTTTAGCTACTTTTGTATGCTCTTTACATACTTTCATAAAGCAAAATACGAGTATATACAAATTTTGCGGGGTAAAATTTTCCCTCTTCCAGGAAATCTCTAGGAAAGTTTACCGCAAAAAGGGACCTCATCTATCATTGGTTTAGAATTTCCAATTAAAAACATAATTATGTATGTCTGGCTGTATGGTTGGGCCAAGGGCCATTTCACCAATACCAAAAAAAAAAAAAAAAAAAAATGTAGAATGATGTAGAGTGTATTAGATACATGTTTATTGAACTCATAAAAATGAGCTACGATACATGTTTTCAATAAAACAAATATGGAAAAAATAAACAATGTTGAAGATGTAAAAAAAGAATATTGTATAATCTAAATAGCTTTCCTCTAAACGTCGATAACTTACAATATTCTAATTTATATTCTTTCAATACCTCTACCATATGTATTAGATACATGTTTATTGAACTCATAAAAATGAGCATGTTTTCAATAAAACAAATATGGAAAAAATAAACAATGTTGAAGATGTAAAAAAATCTGGTGTGAACATCACACGACTTTCCTTATCCTATTGAATGATGCTTGTTTGAGTGTTCTTTTACCCTAACTTTTACAATACCTCTACCGGGTGAATCAGCCAAAAAATGAGAAGAAGATAGGTACTGGATATGGATACTTACCAGATGGAGATTTTTTCCATCCACCCTGAATGCGATAACGTATCATATTGATACAAAGAGGTAAGAGGTATTATAGAGAAGTAAAAGGCTGATTAAAATGTTCAAAACATTGAAGTACAAGTGCTGTGTACACATGGGGTATTAGCACAGAAGGACGAAGCAAACAATATATTATGTACGTTTGTTTTCGATAAATCAAACATTTGACTTTTCAGAAAGACTTGACTTACTTTCAGGTTAACTTCAAATAAAATACCCTCACCAAGGCCCTCGAAAATGGGGTCCCAAGGGGCTAAATCACGGTCCTTTCCTCGCCCCTCAAATAACATACCTACCCCCATCAGGGCCCTCGAAAATCATGCCCCAGGGGGCGAAATCGCGGCCCCTTCCTCGCCCCATTATGTACATGATATGGCGGCCTACGACTGAGGCTAAGGCCCTAGCAAGGGTGTCCAAAGAGTAAGCCCTTTGAGCCGCACAAAAAAGGCCCGCCTCTTTAATCTTTATATTTCTCATCAGACCCCCCTGCCTTTAGATTTTCTGGACCCCCAGAAAAGAGCGGGTTTGGAAGGAATCCCCCTTTCCCCACCTCTCTCGGAAGCCCTGGAAAGCGTTTGTTCATAACTTAGTAGCAGGCAGGTAGTTAGTATGGGATTCTTCCAGTTATATTACCTTTGCTAAAGCAGTTCTAGGTTGGATTTCCAGAGAGCAACTATACCTATACTCGTTTTTACATTTCATTATGAACACTTCCTATCTAATTGTTGCCATCTCTGCAACAGATGCTTGTTTCATGTAAACCTATTGTATTCTTTTATAGCATTTAATGAAAACTCGCCTAGGGTTGTGATTAATACGGTGTACGGCTTGTGTGTATTCGGGAGAAACTCCGGTAAAAATAGGTAGGTACTACTACGTAGGCATTTACCTATTTTAATTTCTTTTCAAAAAATTTGATCATATTGAAACAACAATTTATTATGTTACCTACCTACATGATTGTGAACGAAGGTTTAATTTTATTTTGTACCTATTGACTACGTAGGCATTTACCTATTTTAATTTCTTTTCGAAAAATTTGATCATAATTATTGAAACAACAATTTATTATGTTACCTACCTACATGATTGTGAACGAAGGTTTAATTTTATTTTGTACCTATTTAACCTGAAGTATCTCCCTACCTCTTGCCATCCATTTTGTATGTAGGTAGATAATAATTTTATAGATACCCTACCTAGATAAATTACAAACCCTTAAGTGCATGATTTTTTCTTTTTTGCCGAAAAAAATATATGTGTTACCTTAGAGAATTCTAAGATACCCATTCTTTTTATTTCACTACGTAGGCATTTACCTATTTTAATTTCTTTTCGAAAAATTTGATCATATTGAAACAACAATTTATTATGTTACCTACCTACATGATTGTGAACGAAGGTTTAATTTTATTTTGTACCTATTTAACCTGAAGTATCTCCCTACCTCTTGCCATCCATTTTGTATGTAGGTAGATAATAATTATAGATACCCTACCTAGATAAATTACATTAAACAATTTTTTATACACTTCAAAGTCAAAAGTTATGAAATTAAAAAAAAAATCATCATGTTTTAAAAGTTTTAGACAGGATGCCCGCGAGCACTTTTCGCCATTTTGTTTTTTTCACCTGGGTTAGGTAGCGTGCACACGGTATCCTGCGCCGCCCACTTCCTGACAGAAGCTTATGCAACCCGCAACACAATGCCTTTTTTATACACTTCAAAGTCAAAAGTTATGAAATTAAAAAAAAATTCATCATGTTTTAAAAGTTTTAGACAGGATGCCCGCGAGCACTTTTCGCCATTTTGTTTTTTCACCTGGGTTAGGTAGCGTGCACACGGTATCCTGCGCCGCCCACTTCCTGACAGAAGCTTATGCAACCCGCAACACAATGCCTTCCAGTAATTTATCTCTTTCCGTGTTTTTTTTTATTCCCGGCTAAATTGAATGAATAGATACCTGCTGTTTTGATTTTATAATTAAATAACTTTTTTTTCTTCTTTTTTGTCTTATTCCCGGCTAAATTGAATGAATAGATACCTGCTGTTTTGATTTTATAATTAAATAACTTTTTTTTTTCTTCTTTTTGTCTTTCGCAGCTTTTATTTTATTACTTCGAAAGTCAGTACAGGGGCGGGAAGATATAAAAGGTTGGCTCTATAAATAGGTACCCCCTATTCTAGCTACGTAGGCTCTTGGGCCTTGACGAAACTAATTTAATCTGGAATCAAAAGGCCTTATTAGGCACTGTATTCAAGAAAAAACTATAAAATCTAAATACCTACTTCTCTAAAGGGCCTTGACGAAAGTAATTTAATCTGGAATCAAAAGGCCTTATTAGGCACTGTATTCAAGAAAAAACTATAAAATCTAAATACCTACATAAGTAGGTAGTAGGTACTTCTCTAAAGGATGAGACTTTAGGTACTTTTGTAAACGTATTTAAATAGGCACTCTCCGAAGGGTCTCTGAGTCATGTGAGTGGGTTCTCTAAAGGATGAGACTTTAGGTACTTTTGTAAACGTATTTAAATAGGCACTCTCCGAAGGGTCTCTGAGTCATGTGAGTGGGTAAACTCTTTGTATTGTAAGCTTTGAAGTCAATAGATCAAGAACATGATCATTTAGGTAATTTTAGATAGAAATTTCCTCATCTCCCACGTGTTCTAAATTTCCTCTCCATTGAATCGCCCCTGACGGGCTCTATTACAAGCTTAGCTACACCATATTCCAAGTTTCATACTTGTTTGTCTAACCGCGGGCAAACGAGAAAAAAAGTAGAGGTAGCGGATAATAAAATGGAATTATTACATTTAAAATTGTAGGTATATTTAAACCTAAAATACAAACGTTTTTGTAGCTTTATTATTTCATAAATAGGAAGAACTGAGGCTTATTATTAATATTAGCTTTATTATTAGGTATTAGTCTTATTACCAAGTAAAATGAGGTTTAAGTACCTCAGTTTCGACATCTACCTACACTAATATTTACCTAATTTCGGAATATTGACATCTCCACTAATATTTACCTTATTTCGGAGTTTTGACATCTCCACTGCTATTTAGATAGAATGATTTGGATGTTCTGACACATATTATCTACTCTACCTAACCAACCTCAGTGGTGTAGTGGTTAGCACGGTGGACTTCGGATCTGGAGGTTTGTGGTTCGAGTCCAAGTCAAGTCATAAAATTTAGCGTAGTGGAGGTTTGATAGACGGAACTATAACAACGGAAATATAGGCTGGCTCTACAGACTATGCCTCAACACATATACCACATAACAGGTACGTGCTTATTATTAATATTAGCTTTATTATTATTAGTCTTATTAACAAGTAAAATGAGGTTTCAGTACCTCTATATAATAGGCTTTGGTCTTCTTATAAATAATTTTAAACTTTTAAAGGTCTCATATATTGATACATAACTACTTATCACAAATTCGTATAGCTAACCCTTCCTGTTCTCTGATCAAAAATTCAAAACTTGATCCACTCCTTTTTTGTTTAATTTTCTTATTTTCCGAATTTTTTTAGTTATTTTGGCCTGTCCATTGAAAGTACTCTCTCTCTCTCTCTCTCTCTCTCTCTCTCTCTCTCTCTCTCTTTCAGTACTACTCTCATGAGAAAATTTCTTTGAGTCTTTGAGCCCATTCACGAAAATTTATCAATAAAATTACTAAAATAATAAGAAAATTTTGTACTAAAAATATTAATAAAATTACTCAAGAAGGTTTCGGTTTCCACCAGGCTCGGTGTTTAGTTAAGAATGATATTTCTATTCCCACGCACTTTTTATCTACTCTCATGAGAAAATTTGTTTGAGCCCATTCACGAAATATGTTAATAAAATTACTAAAAATAATAAGAACATTATGTACTAAAAACATTAATAAAATTACTCAAGAAGGTTTCGGTTTCCACCAGGCTCGGTGTTTAGTTAAGAATGATATTTCTATTCCCACGCACTTTTTATGCTGAATTCTTTCAAACTGTCGAAAAATCCCACAATCTCGTTCATTTCTCTTTACTTTGATAAGTCTAAGTAAACATTTTTGAGGTATGAAAAAGCGAAAGTGGGAGAGGAGGTAAGAAAAGAGAAGGAGAAGGAAAAAGGGATTGGAGAAGTTGTAAGTGGAAAAGAGGAAGAATGAAAACTATGAGAAGACGAAGAAGAAGGAGTAAGAGGTGGGAAAGTATTTGAAGAAAGGATCACGGGGAAGAATTACGATTAGAAGCAAACGAAGAGGAGAAGGAAAAGAAGGAAGAAGAGGAATAGGAGGAAGTGGTGAACAAAGTCGGGGAGGGAGAAGACGAAGAAGAAGGAGTAAGAGGTGGGAAAGTACTTGAAGAAAGGATCACGGGGAAGAATCACGATTAGAAGCAAACGAAGAGGAGAAGGAAAAGAAGGAAGAAGAGGAATAGGAGGAAGTGGTGAACAAAGTCGGGGAGGAGAAGAAAGAATTGTAGAGGTTGAGGAGGAGAAAAATTAAAAGAAGGGGAAGAATAAGGAGGAGGAAGAAGACGTGTGAGAGGTGGAAAAGGAGAAAAAGCACGAGGAAGAATAGAGCAGTTAGGGATAGAAAAGAGCGTGGATGAAGAGAAGAAAGAGTGGTATAGAAATCTTGGAGGAAGAGAAGGAAAAGAAAGGTGGGAAGGAGGAGATCTGAGAAGGAAGAAAAGGAGAAGGCGGTGTGAGAGACGGAATAGAAGGAGGAAGAGATGGGAGAAGGTGTTTTTAAAAGGAGGAGGAGAAGAAGGAGGAAGAGGAGGAGAAGGAGGAGGAGGAGGAGGAAGAGGAAGAGGAAGAGGAGGAGAAGGTAGAATGGGATCGACGTGATCTAGTTAGGTATGCAACACCAAAGTTTACATTACCAGAGCTACAAGACAAGATTTTCCTGTTATGTGTACAGTGTTCATCATTTAAATTTCATCACCTACATTAAGAGATCGAGTGGGGAGGATAATGACTTTTGGATTCAGTTTGTGCAAGCATGCAGAAAAAATCGTAAGACCTACGACCTTTTTTTTTTAAGTACCTAGGTGATATTAAAGTAGGTAGGTGTTACCTACCTACCTTAAGCACCTATCCTAAACCTAAATCTTACGTAGGTACATGGAACTTTTCACACAACACAAATAATGATTTCCTAATTTTACTTCATTATAGGGTTGATTTTAATTGGGTTGAATGACGAATTTCCTTTTCCTCTATTATTAGGTATTTGTTTGTTCTTCCCTAAATGTTACGTGTCTACCTAGATGTAGTGAGGTAAGCACATATTATTTTGTGTCTTCCCTTTCAAAAATAAATAAAAATAACTTTTTAAAAAAAAATAACACAACAAATAACAAAAAAAAATAAAAATAACTTTTCACACAACAAAAATAATGATTTCTTAATTTTAGTTTATAATAGGGTAGGGTTCATTCAGTAGGGTTGAAAGTATAACATTGGTAAAAACTCGTAGTCCTATGTTCTCTATGTGACAATGTCGCAGACAGATATTTTACCTTATTTCGGAGTATTGACATCTCCACTAATATTTACCTAATTTCGGAGTTTTGACAGCTCCACTAATATTTACCTAATTTTGGAGTATTGACATCTCCACTAATATTTACCTTATTTCGGAGTTTTGACATCTCCACTAATATTTACCTAATTTCGGAGTTTTGACATCTCCACCGATATTTAGATAGAATGATTTGGATGTTCTGACACATATCTACTCTACCTAACCAACCTCAGTGGTGTAGTGGTTAGCACAGTGGACTTCGGATCTGGAGGTTGGTGGTTCGAATTAAAATTCCTTTATCTACTCTACATATATCTTCTTCCTTAAGAGGTTTGATAGAGGGAACTGTAACAATGGAAATATAGGCTGGCTCTACAGACTATGCCTCAACACATATACCACATAGCAGGTACGTGGAATCCATATAACTTTAAAAACACCCTGGTATTTACCCTTTATTCAATTAATTTGAAGATTTTTTCCCGGTTTCCAAAACAATGGAAACCCCCACAGTTATTAAATGGAATTATTTAATGATTATTATTACTACATATTATTTTTGTAAATACATAAATATTTATTTATTACCTACCTACTTATTATAAGAATACCTAAGGCACTTATCGTCTTCTATAGAGTCTTTCTAATCCACAGGAATTATAATTAAGATCACAGAATATGTCAAAGAGCATCAGATAGCTCAAAAAATTTCCCATCGTCATCGTCTTTAGGCTGAAAGATCATTCCCCTATATCAAAAAAAGTTGCCCATATCAAATTTTACCAATTTACAAAAGTGTCAATTACCTTAAGGTTTGATGGAAATTTGATTCTCGACAAGAAAGTGATAGGAAAAGAAAATGAAGACAAATAATAGAAAGTAAAAAAGAATATCGTTGCCCATATCAAATTTTACCAATTTACAAAAGTGTCAATTAGGTATCTCAAGGTTTGATGGAAATTTGATTCTCGACAAGAAAGTGATAGGAAAAGAAAATGAAGACAAATAATAGAAAGTAAAAAAGAATACCTCCCAAGGAAAAATAACAAATAAGGCTTTTTTTACATGGATACTTGTACGTAATAAATAATTTGACAGGAATAAAATGAAATCTCAATGTGTCGCGAAAACAGAGGACGGAGAAGCTGTAAATAATAATCACATTAAAACTTTCACTGATGGAAAATGTCGCCTAGATACATATTTTGAGGAACATATTTTGACACGGTATGAATGCATGTGTGTCTGTAAACACTGCAAAGGTTGTATGAAGCATATAATGTAAGTGTGAAAAGGGTGCTTTTGAATGAATATATTAAGCTTTTCATATTACTTTATCTGCCTACGTATCTTTTTTTTCAGATGCAGACTATTTTACAACAGGTACGTGGAATCCATATTATAACTTTAAAAACACCCTGTATTTGCCTGAGTCATGTCTATACTGTAAATAATAATCACATTAAAACTTTCACTGATGGAAAATGTCGCCTACATACATACATATTTTGAGGAACATATTTTGACACGGTATGAATGCATGTGTGTCTGTAAACACTGCAAAGGTTGTATGAAGCATATAATGTATAAAGACAGACAGGGGAAAAGAGAGAGAGAGAGTAAGGGATACAGGAGAAAAGAAAGCAAAAGGTAGGGAGACAGGATAAAAGAGAGAGAGAGAGAGAGAGAGAGAGTGGTAAGAGAGAAGAAGGAAAAGAGAGAGAATGGGAAGAGAGAGAGAAAATCAGAAGAAAAAAAAGCGAACACCTATTTTACAGATAGGTTGTGTACCTGGGTGTTGAAATTGATGTGTTAGGGGAAGTAGGTAGATAAGAGATAACGTGAATTTCGTCTAGTCTAGAAAATATTGGAATTCCTTGAAATCTTGAAGAATTTTTAAATTTTGTTCTCACTTAAGTGGGTACCTTCGCTATTTTACAGATAGGTTGTGTACCTAGGTGTTGAAATTGTGTTAGGGGAAGTAGGTAGATAAGAGATAATGTGAATTTCGTCTAGTCTAGAAAATATTGGAATTCCTTGAAATCTTGAAGAATTTTTAAATTTTGTTCTCACTTAAGTGCGTACCTTCTAGTACAAGAGCTTGCGATGGATTGGTTATTAGCAGATAGGTAGTCAATTTCAAAATTAATAATGATTGGTAAATATTTTATTATTATTTTATTTTTTTAACCATCAAACCGTGGGTACCCGGATCTACGATGGATGACTCTACCACCCAACCCTCAAGTAGGCACAAGAAGGCACGCTATAAATTTTTCATGACTTGTCAAAACGGAAGATTAAGCCAGTGATGGAAACCTCTTCCATGTAATTGTGTGAACTGAACTGAAACTTGGAACTGGAATACTTGTCTTATTGAATTTTTTGGACAATTCAAGGAATGAGAAGAAGGAGGAGGAGGAGAAAAAGAAGGAAGAGGAGGAATGGGAGGAGAAGGAAAAATTGGCGAAAAAGGGAAAAATATAGACTGGAAAATGAACATTACATTATTGAATAGGAGAGTAGGAGAGAACTGAGACTATGGAGACAAAGAGAAGGAAGAGAAAAACAGAGCAAAGGAGAGGGATTTTGAGGAAGGAAAAGAGGAGGCAAAAGGGAAGGAAGAGAAAAGGTGAAAAAGGCGGAAAGGTAAAAAAAAAACAACCATCACGGAAGCTAATTCACAATGCCCCCGGAGACAAATATCGAAATAGCAGGACCCAAGATGTCAACAGTTTGAAACTGAAGAACTGAAACTTGGAACTGGAATACCTACCTACTTACCTATTGAATTTTTTGGACAATTCCAGGAATGAGAAGAAGGAGGAGGAGAAAAAGAAGAAGAAGGAAGAGGAGGAATAGGAGGAGAAGGAAAAATTGGCAAAAAAAGGGGGAAAATACAGACGGGAAGATGGACTGGTTACATGATTGAATAGGAGAGTAAGAGAGAACTGAGACTATGGAGACAAAGAGAAGGAAGAGAAAAACAGAGAAAAGGAGAGGGATTTTGAGGAAGGAAAAGAGGAGGCAAAAGGGGAGGAAGAGAAAAGGTGAAGAAGGCGGAAAGGTAAAAAAAAAAACAACCATCACGGAAGCTAATTCACAATGCCCCCGGAGACAAATATCGAAATAGCAAGACCCAAGAGGATTGATGTTGTAAAATATGCCATTTTGAAAATTAATTTCCAAAAACGTCAAAAAAAAATGATAAGAACGAGGTAAATGAAGGTGAGAGAGATAAAAAATGAGAGCAATGGGGAGAGATAGAGAGGAAGAGATAGAGCCAACCATCACGGAAGCTAATTCACAATGCCCCCGGAGACAAATATCGAAATAGCAGGACCCAAGAGGATTGATGTTGTAAAATATGCCATTTTGAAAATTAATTTCCAAAAACGTCAAAAAAAAAAAATGATAAGAACGAGGTAAATGAAGGTGAGAGAGATAAAAAATGAGAGCAATGGGGAGAGATAGAGAGGAAGAGATAGAGCCAGAGGGAGAGGAAGAGGGAGAGAAAGAGGGAGGAAGAGCGAGAGTGAGGGAGAGAGAGTTGTATTAATAGTCTGCATTGAGTAATTTCCAATTTCCCTAATAGAATACTAAATTTTGAGAACATAATATTGCTCTAATACTTAATACCTAGGTACCTACTTCCAAAATTTGAGAGAGTTGTATTAATAGTCTGCATTGAGTAATTTCCAATTTCCCTAATAGAATACTAAATTTTGAGAACATAATATTGCTCTAATACTTAATACCTAGGTACCTACTTCCAAAATTTGAGAGGCATGCGTCAGGCATGTGAGTACATAGATAACGTCGATCCCAAGTAGGTAGGTGTCGAATTTAATTAAGGTATCCAGCCTAGTTAGCTTGGAGGGTAGTGCGTCTGCCCTGTGAGCGCTAGGTTGCGGGTTCGATTCCCACCAGGGGCGGATTTTATTCTAAACACATAAGGTTCGTTTTCGGCTTTGTCGCCAAATCCGCGAACATAATCGCGAAATCCGCGAACATAATCGCCAAATCCGCGAACAAAATCGCGAAATCCGCGATAGGGACCAATTATTTATTATTTAAAACACCCAATTTGAAGCTTCCCTTATTACCATCAGATACTAGGTTGAAACTTGAAGCTGCAAAAGTTATTGAAACTTGGACTTTTTTAATTCACTAAAATAGCTAAAAATACACCCATCATTTTTTCCTAGGTGAGTTATTTTAAGTTGAGTGAACCCTCATAATTCTAAAGTTTGTTGGTAAACATTTGCTTCTACCTATCAAAACTTCATCTGTCAGTTTTGATCTCATAAACATACATAGTAGATGTACTTGTACCTATTGTTGTATGAGATGATGTAATCATTCGTAATTAACCAGTATGCGGTTAACAGGCGAACACAAATTCAAATGAGATGATGTACTCATTCCTAATTAACCCAGTATGCGGTTAACAGGCGAACACAAATTCAAATGCTCCTCCCTCGCTTCCTTTACTCATAACCTCTTTTCCTCCCTCTACTCTCTCTCTTTCTCTCTCCCTCTCTCTTTTCATCTCCTTTATTGTTCTTTTTATTGTCTCTCCCCACACACTTATCGTTTAGGTACTTTAGGTGTTAATCAATGGCCGTGCGACAGGCCATATTTTCCAGGATTCATCAGTTTATAAACCTTCTGGAATTGAACCCTCGTCCTCTTACGTACTAGATGAGCGACCTCACCACTTGATTGCCCTTGACCTCGGCTACAGATAGTTTTGTAATCGTTCAACCCTGACACACTAAACTAAACTAGGTAGGTACTTCTTCTTCTTCTTCTTGTTTTAGGCATTTTTTTAAGAGGTTTGATAGAGGGAACTGTAACTGCTAAGGTCCTATCGCAAAGGAAGACAGGATAGGAGAAAGCCACCAGCCCTTCCGAGGACGAACCTTGTCTATTTAGGATAAAATTTTCCTGGGTCTGAATCAAACTTGCGACCTGCACTTTGGGTGATTGTCTTGCAAAAAAAAAAATCAACAAGAAATGTTTTTGTATACCATTTACGAGTATCTTCTACATTGTCATGAGGTCTGAGGTCTCGAAAACAATTTATATCGGAAAAACAATACCGGGCTGGAATTCAGGCACAATTTATCATGAGACAATACCATGTGACCTCTCACCTATGGTACCTGAGAGCCAGATAGTTTTGTAATCGTTCAACCCTGACACACTAAACTAAACTAGGTAGGTAGGTACATAATATTCAACAGAATTAATTTATTAATCTTAATGGCGATCCTAGTGAGATTTCAGCTAGGATGTCACGTCATTTGAAAACTCGGTACTATTGACACATCCACTAATAGGTAATTAAATATTAACTCCTCTCATCCCAACTAGGGACTTTTTTACAAGTCAACATTTAAAACTTTCGCGCTTTATAAAATCGTAATGAGTTTAACAATTTATATTTTTCAGCGCTGAGGTACTTTTGGCGTTCTTTTCCTCTCTTTTAGAATCGAAAACCCCCAAGTCACTCACCCACGTATATGACATAATTAGATAATAATGTATTTATCTTGGCAAATAGGAAAGAACTCAAAAAGACAAACAAAAGAATCGATAGACAAAGGAAAATATTGTTAGATAAGGAAAATAACAGGTAGTGAAAGTTTACATAGTTCTGTTGGAAACAAAGACTTTTCCATTTTACAAAGAACGTATAGAAAGAACGTAAGGAAGGGGACTGTAGAAGTGTAGACAGCCTTTAGAATCTTTCGATCTTACCGTTCCACCATACTTGTAGAATGGTAGTACACCTAACTATAAATAATAATGTAGGCAATAATTACAGTACAGCATAAACAGGACTAAACATCTCACTAACGAAGAACTTACAGTAATAAATTACAATAGCTAAAGAATAATACTCTAGAAAGGGGAAAAAGTAGGTATCATGCTTAGAGCTACAATTTCATTTCACTTTAATCCTAAAGTCTAAACCCGACCCTGATGAAATCATAAATCAATTTCCCAAACCTATAACTTTGGAAGTCGTAATGTTTCCACCATTCTCTTGTTGATATACAGTACACCTATGTAGAGAGAGGTTAATTTTCATTACAGTCGTTCATTTTCATCTGCCTCCATGTATTACATAATTACTGAAGCAGTGTGGAGACATTTGAATGAACTTCCATTAGAAAATGTTATACTGGGCGAATTACTCTTGTACTCTTGTCCTTCTCTATCCGTGTATATGAGGCCGGAATTGTTACAGTACTGACCTACATAAACAGCCGTTCATTTTCATCTGCCTCCATGCATTACATAATAATTACTGAAGCAGTGTGGAGACATTTGAATGAACTTCCATTAGAAAATGTTGTACTGGGCGAATTACTCTTGTACTCTTGTCCTTCGATGTCTATCTGTGTATATGAGGCCGGAAATGTTATCATTATCACCTACATAATAAAATAGAACATATACCTTTGAACACTCTCTGGTCTCTCTCTCTCTCTCTCTCTCTCTCTCTCTCTCTCCAAAGGGTAGGGTTCATTCAGTAGGGTTGACATGATGAATTTACTTTTACTCTATTAGGTATTAGTTATTTGTTTGTTCTTCACTCTGGTAACTTTCAACAAGGAAATAAGAACAACAAAGAATGTACAAAAATACGACCAGTCGATAAATAAAATACATATTCTTATAGGTAATTACATAGACCAACAGGTTTTTATTTAAGGTAAGTAGGTAAGTAGTTCTAAAAAGTTACTTCTGAAAATGGTGATTCTTGATATTTTCGCATCTCATACATATTATTATCTGGATCTCGATATATAATATGTGTTGTGTATACATAGATCTGTATATACTTTATGTGTATGCCTTTTTCTTTTTTTTTCTATAGGCAGCTAATACCTAACATAGGTACCTACAACAAAAAGTACAAAAGAATTGTGTTATAAAGTTTTGAAAACTTTTCAGACATTCTTATCCTGGAATCTAAAGAGACCAAAGTCTGACATAGATCTGGATATACTTTATGTGTATGCCTTTTTCTTTTTTTTTCTATAGGCAGCTAATACCTAACATAGGTACCTACAACAAAAGTACAAAAGAATTGTGTTATAAAGTTTTGAAAACTTTTCAGACATTCTTATCCTGGAATCTAAAGAGACCAAAGTCTGATATGATCCAATAACCTCACAGAAAGTTCTCCCCAATGCTTTCGAATGCAAAAGAGGTGTTTTTTTTTCTTTTTCTTTTTTTTTTAAAAAGAAGGGAAAAAGTGTAGTCAGACGTGTATCGACTTTTTGACTTTTTTTCCAAAAACTTTTTTTTTCAAAAGGAAGTGGATGCAAAAAAAAAAAAAAAAAAAAAAAAAAAAACAAAAGTTTTTATATAGATCTGGATATACTTTATGTGTATGCCTTTTTCTTTTTTTTCTATAGGCAGCTAATACCTAACATAGGTACCTACAACAAAAGTACAAAAGAATTGTGCTATAAAGTTTTGAAAACTTTTCAGACATTCTTATCCTGGAATCTAAAGAGACCAAAGTCTAATATGATCCAATAACCTCACAGAAAGTTCTCCCCAATGCTTTCGAATGCAAAAAAGGTGTTTTTTTTTTCTTTTTTTTTTAAAAAAAAGGGGAAAAAGTGTAGTCAGACGTGTATCGACTTTTTGACTTTTTTTCCAAAAACTTTTTTTTTTTTTCAAAAGGAAGTGGATGCAAAAAAAAATCCAAAGTTCGTGGACAAAATTCATCCGTTGAACCCTTTTGCAAAACAAACAAAGTGTTAGCAAACATTGCAACAGACAGTCTCCTTATCTAGGGGTCGAGGGGTCACGACCTTCATTTGGATGTCGAGAAGTCATAATGGCGACAGTTTAGAATCTATCTAGGGGTCGAGGGTTCACGACCTTCATTTGGATGTCGAGAAGTCATAATGGCGACAGTTTAGAATCGAAAACCCCCAAGTCACTCACCCACGTATATATGACAGAGCAACGTAATTGATTGTAAGTATTAGGACATAGGTACATAATTAGATAATAATGTATTTATCTTGGCAAATAGGAAAGAACTCAAAAAGACAAACAAAAGAATCGATAGACAAAGGAAAATATGACAGAGCAACGTAATTGATTGTAAGTATTAGGACATAGGTACATAATTAGATAATTATGTATTTATCTTGGCAAATAGGAAAGAACTCAAAAAGACAAACAAAAGAATCGATAGACAAAGGAAAATATTGTTAGATAAGGAAAATAACAGGTAGTGAAAGTTTACATAGTTCTGTTGGAAACAAAGACTTTTCCATTTTACAAAGAACGTATAGAAAGAACGTAAGGAAGGGGACTGTAGAAGTGTAGACAGCCTTTAGAATCTTTTGATCTTACCATGTAGAATGATAGTAAAGAGTACACCTAACTATAAATTAATAGATAACGTAGGCAATAATTACAGTACAGCATAAACAGGACTAAACATCTAACTAACGAGTAACTTACAGTAATAAATTACAATAGCTAAAGAATATAGGTACTCTAGAAAGGGGAAAATGTAGGTATCATGCTTAGAGCTACAATTATTTCATTTCACTTTAATCCTAAAATCTAAACCCGACCCTGATGAAATCATAAATCAATTTCCCAAACCTAACTTTTGAGCTCGCAATGTTTCCACCACTATGTTGTTGGTATACACTACACCTATGTAGAGAGAGGTTAATTTTCATACAGCCGTTCATTTTCATCTGCCTCCATGTATTACATAATTACTGGAGCAGTGTGGAGACATTTGAATGAACTTCCATTAGAAAATGTTGTACTGGGGCGAATTACTCTCTTGTACTCTTGTCCTTCGATGTTTATCTGTGTATATGAGGCCGGAAATGTTATCATTATCACCTACATAATAAAATAGAATATATACCTTTGAACACTCTCTGGTCTCTGGTCTCTCTCTCTCTCTCTCTCTCTCTCTCTCTCTCTCTCTCTCTCTTTGAGAGGCATGCGTCAGGCATGTGAGTACATAGATAACGTCGATCCCAAGTAGGTAGGTGTCGAATTTAATTAAGGTATCCAGCCAGTTAGCTTGGAGAGTAGCGCGTCTGCCCTGTGAGCCCTCTCTCTCTCTCTCTCTCTCTCCTCTCTCTCAGGAGACAGATAGACAGGATAATAGATACACACAAGTATTAGATGTAGGTATAAGTATCAAGCGCGCCGGGAGGCGCGCGAACGTCAAGAGTTCGCAGCACCGCCCGGCCTATATTAACACGAAACAGAATTTCGTTTTCGGCTTTTCGGAATGGCTGGCTTTCTCCTATCCTGTCTTCCTTCTCTCTAAAGGAGGCAAAATGCTGTGATACGCACAAAAGTTGTGAAAGAGCTCTCTGCTTTACCACAAAGAATTAAAATTTGATTTGATTTGATTTTTATTTTATTTTTTTTTCTCATTTTCTTATGTGAATTAAAAGCTAAATGCGTGAGAGTTAATGAATAACCGTTTAGTACCTATGCGCAAAGGCAAAAATAGAAAAATCCAATTCAAGAAGCTTATTAGGTACTCAAGCATACCGTCCCTAATTGGAAAAATTGATTAATGATAAACTTGAAGGTAGGGGGGAAAAAACGGAGAATAGGCAGAAAAAAAACGGTTTAGGGAAATAATTAAAAGTAAAAATCCCGTCTTTTTTTTCTAAAAAAAAGGTTATTTCTTTTCCTTTCCTCCTAGCAAGATCGATGGGGAGGTTATGAGGATTTTAAATAATATTTTTTCTTCCCGTGTTGACAAGCTTGTAAAATGCAAATTAAAATTAGATTGGGGAAAAAAACATGAAGTCATACGAATGAAAATAGCTACCTACCTACCTACCTACTGGATATAAAAGAAGGTACATGTATATCTGCAGTACCTACCTACACACATCAATTAAATAGGTTTTATTATTATCAACATCATCTACCTACTTATTATACCTACTCGTATAGGGACCAATTATTTATTATTTAAAACACCTAATTTGAAGCTTCCCTTATTACCATCAGATACTAGGTTGAAACTAGTCATACGAATGAAAATAGCTACCTACCTACCTACCTACCTACTGGATATAAAAGAAGGTACATGTATATCTGCAGTACCTACCTACACACATCAATTAAATAGGTTTTATTATTATCAACATCATCTACCTACTCGTATAGGGACCAATTATTTATTATTTAAAACACCTAATTTGAAGCTTCCCTTATTACCATCAGATACTAGGTTGAAACTGGTCATACGAATGAAAATAGCTACCTACCTACCTACTGGATATAAAAGAAGGTACATATATATCTGCAGTACCTACCTACACACATCAATTAAATAGGTTTTATTATTATCAACATCATCTACCTACTTATTAACCTACTCGTATAGGGACCAATTATTTATTATTTAAAACACCCAATTTGAAGCTTCCCTTATTACCATCAGATACTAGGTTGAAACTTGAAGCTGCAAAAGTTATTGAAACTTGGACTTTTTTAATTCACTAAAATAGCTAAAAATACACCCATTTTTTCCTAGGTGAGTTATTTTAAGTTGAGTGAACCCTCATAATTCTAAAGTTTGTTGGTAAACATTTGCTTCTACCTATCAAAACTTCATCTGTCAGTTTTGATCTCATAAACATACATAGTAGATGTACTTGTACCTATTGTTGTATGAGATGATGTAATCATTCGTAATTAACCAGTATGCGGTTAACAGGCGAACACAAATTCAAATGCTCCTCCCTCGCTTCCTTTACTCATATCCTCTTTTCTTCCCTCTACTCCCTCCCCCTCTCTCTCTCTCTCTCTCTCTCTTCATCTCCTTTATTGTTCTTTTTATTGTCTCTCCCCGCACACTTATCGTTTAGATACTTTAGGTGTTAATCAATGGCCGTGCGACAGGCCATATTTTCCAGGATTCATCAGTTTATAAACCTTCTGGAATTGAACCCTCGTCCTCATTCCTAATTTAACCAGTATGCGGTTAACAGGCGAACACAAATTCAAATGCTCCTCCCTCGCTTCCTTTACTCATAACCTCTTTTCCTCCCTCTACTCTCTCTCTTTCTCTCTCCCTCTCTCTTTTCATCTCCTTTATTGTTCTTTTTATTGTCTCTCCCCACACACTTATCGTTTAGGTACTTTAGGTGTTAATCAATGGCCGTGCGACAGGCCATATTTTCCAGGATTCATCAGTTTATAAACCTTCTGGAATTGAACCCTCGTCCTCTTACGTACCAGATGAGCGACCTCACCACTTGATTGCCCTTAACCTCGGCTAGAGATAGTTTTGTAATCGTTCAACCCTGACACACTAAACTAAACTAGGTAGGTACATAATATTCAACATAATTAATTTATTTATCTTAATGGCGATCCTAGTGAGATTTCAGCTAGGATGTCACGTCATTTGAAAACTCGGTACTATTGAGATAGTTTTGTAATCGTTCAACCCTGACACACTAAACTAAACTAGGTAGGTACATAATATTCAACAGAATTAATTTATTAATCTTAATGGCGATCCTAGTGAGATTTCAGCTAGGACGTCACGTCATTTGAAAATTCGGTACTATTGACACATCCACTAATAGGTAATTAAATATTAACTCCTCTCATCCCAACTAGGGACTTTTTTACTAGTCAACACTTAAAACTTTCGCGCTTTATAAAATCGTAATGAGTTTAACAATTTATATTTTTCAGCGCTGAGGTACTTTTGGCGTTCTTTTCCTCTCACTTCTGGTGTTTGAAAACAGACAATGTTTTCCTCTAAAATGTTTCATTGTTCATTATGAAAATGTCTAAAACGTTGAAATTTGAAATTATTCTGACATAAGTATGATTAACATTTACGGTCCCCCTTTCTAGCCCTCTTTCTCCCCCTTTGTATCCCTTTTCGTCCCTTTCAGTGGGATTTAGAGAGCTCTCTAGGGAAGAGCTTTTCCTCTCAACAAAGGCCTGAGAGCAACAATTTATATTCCTAAATTCCTGTTCTACCGAATGTGAAAACCTTGACAAGAGAAATAGATAAAGAAAGAGATTGAGATAAGGAGATAGAAAAGGGAGGGATGAAACTAGAAAGGAAGATAGAGGGTCTGATGAAAAGAGAGATGGAGGGAGATGAAAAGAGGGAGAGGAAAGGAGAAAGAGAGCAATTTTCATCTCATCACTAAGAGTGTGACAAAGTAA
Organism: Diaphorina citri; assembly: GCF_000475195.1. NCBI lineage: Eukaryota > Metazoa > Arthropoda > Insecta > Hemiptera > Psyllidae > Diaphorina > Diaphorina citri. Next base: position 25,023 of record NW_007379063.1, read on the forward strand.
TTATGGTTATTTCAATTTGCTCATTGACCTCTCTCCTCCCTCCCTCTTTCTCCCTCTCTCTCTCCCTCTCTCTCTATCTCTCTCTCTCAGCTTATCGCTTACCCTCATTGTCATACAAGAGTGAAGGCCAGCATACAATGTATACGAGTATGTGTGTTCCTGTCTTTGTTTGTCTTTCTTGAAAATATGAGATAGAAGAAGATAGAGAGTGTGAGAGGGAAAGGGGAAGGAAGGGAGTTAGATAGAGAGTGTGAGAGAGAGAGGAAGAGGGATTGAGATAAAGAAGGGAGAGGAGGGAGGGGGAGAGAGAAGGGAGGATATTATGAAATTCTGTTAATAGCATTTTATTTCAACAGGACTTGAGAGTGGTAAGAGGAGAGGATGTCTAAAACGTTGAAATTTGAAATTATTCTGACATAAGTATGATTAACATTTACGGTCCCCCTTTCTATCCCTCTTTCTCCCCCTTTGTATCCCTTTTCGTCCCTTTCAGTGGGATTTAGAGAGCTCTCTAGGGAAGAGCTTTTCCTCTCAACAAAGAAGAGGAGAGATTAGAGAGAGAGAGAAAGAGAGCGAGAGAGAGTGAGAAAGAGAGTGAGAGAGAGAGCGAGAAAGAGAGAGCGAGAAAGAGGGAGCGAGAGAGAGAGAGAATAAGAAGAAAGGGAGGGAATGAGAGGGAGAGAGAAAGAGGGGGGACAGAAGGACAATGACAGAAAGATTAACCAGAAGGGACGGAGGGAGAGAGGAAGAGAGGGCGAGTGTACCTACCTACGTGGGTAGGTGTTTGTCGTGTTTCTGTTCTAGGAATTTTAAAATGGGGGCGGGGTTAATCTGTCTACTTTTGCCATTGCTGGGAGTCACAGGATTTTTTTTTTTTTTAACATTAGCACATCAAATAATTACAATGCTAGCTTCATCAGCAGAGTAATACAAATTACCTAATACCTAACTAGATAGCAGGTACTTTTTCCCCACAGAAAATTCCCTAGCCACGTGTTCGATTCCTGTTCAAGTCAATAAAAAGTAATGTGTATACTGTACTCAACAAAGTCTATCCTCGTCCGATGTTAATCCCCGCTCTACTAGCTGTCCCTTTCTAGCCTTTATTCAAACCTTTTTTCAGGTACTTTTTCCCCACAGAAAATTCCCTAGCCACGTGTTCGATTCCTGTTCAAGTCAATAAAAAGTAATGTGTATACTGTATATGTACCTACCTACGTGGGTAGGTGTTTGTCGTGTTTCTGTTCTGGGAATTTTAAAATGGGGGCGGGGTTAATCTGTCTACTTTTGCCATTGCTGGGAGTCACAGGATTTTTTTTTTAACATTAGCACATCAAATAATTACAATGCTAGCTTCATCAGCAGAGTAATACAAATTACCTAATACCTAACTAGATAGGAGAATAAGAAGAAAGGGAGGGAACGAGAGGGAGAGAGAAAGAGGGGGGACAGAAGGACAATGACAGAAAGATTAACCAGAAGGGACGGAGGGAGAGAGGAAGAGAGGGCGAGAGAGAGAGAGAGAGGAGTAACGTGTGATATATTACAGGCATTCAAGTAGGTACTTAATGTTACAAAGTAAAATCCTGGCGGCTCTGAGAGGAGAGATTAGAGAGAAAGAGAGCGAGAGAGAGAGAGAAAGAGAGGGAGAGAAAGAGAGAGAGAAAGAGAGCGAGAGAGAGTGAGAAAGAGAGCGAGAGAGAGAGAATAAGAAGAAAGGGAGGGAACGAGAGGGAGAGACAGAGGGGGGACAGAAGGACAATGACAGAAAGATTAACCAGAAGGGACGGGGGGAGAGAGGAAGAGAGGGCGAGAGAGAGAGAGGGAGAGGAGTAACGTGTGATATATTACAGGCACTCAAGTAGGTACTTAATGTTACAAAGTAAAATCCTGGCGGCTCTTGAAAGTTATTGGAAGATAACGAAATCATTGAGTTCATTGTTATAATGTTGTTAGCTATTGTACTGGGAGATTTATAAAATGATTTCTTTTTAGGAAGTAGACTTGGCGGCTCTTGAAAGTTATTGGAACATAACGAAATCATTGAGTTCATTGTTATAATGTTGTTAGCTATTGTACTGGGAGATTTATAAAATGATTTCTTTTTAGGAAGTAGACTTGTTTATGGAAATCAAAAACAGTCAGGTAATTTTCTCTAAAAAGAACAACAAACCTCCATACATGGATACTTGTACGTAATAAATAATTTGACAGGAATAAAATGAAATCTCAATGTGTCGCGAAAACAGAGGACGGAGAAATGTAGAAAGAACATAATAATCAACAAAGACAGAGGAAAAGAGTGGGATAAAAGAGTTGGAAAAAGAGACCGGGAAAGACAGACAGGGGAAAAGAGAGAGAGAGAGAGTAAGGGATACAGGAGAAAAGAAAGCAAAAGGTAGGGAGACAGGATAAAAGAGAGAGAGAGAGAGTGGTAAGAGAGAAGAAGGAAAAGAGAGAGAATGGGAAGAGAGAGAGAAAATCAGAAGAAAAAAAAGCGAACACTTTCAACTGCAATTGAAAATAATAAATTTGTTACCTTCGCGCGTCGCGTCAATGCTTTTTCTCAACAGCCCTACCTACCTACACCTACTTTTACCTTAGATACCTCCATGTTGTACCTATGTATAAGTCTGTATATACAAGGTAGGCACTACTCTAACCCCAGTATTCTGTCTTCTAACACATACTTATAAATAGGCTTGCCAAATATCCAAAATGTCGATTCGGGACGCGAATCCGCGAACATAATTGCCAAATCCGCGAACATAAACGCAAAATCCGCGACCATAATCGCCAAATCCGCGAACAAAATCGCGAAATCCGCGAACATAATCGCGAAATTCGCGAACATAATCGCGAAATCCGCGAACATAATCGCCAAATCCGCGAACAAAATCGCGAAATCCGCGAACATAATCGCCAAATCCGCGAACAAAATCGCGAAATCCGCGAACAAAATCGCGAAATCCGCGAACAAAATCGCGAAACCCGCGAACAAAATCGCCAAATCCGCGAACATAATCGCCAAATCCGCGAACAAAATCGCAAAATCCGCGAACATAATCGCCAAATCCGCGAACAAAAACGCGAAATCCGCGAACATAATCGCGAAATCCGAGAACATAATCGCGAAATCCGCGAACACAATCGCGAAATCCGCGAACATAATCGCGAAACCCGCGAACATAATCGCCAAATCCGCGAACAAAATCGCCAAATCCGCGAACAAAATCACCAAATCCGCGAACATAATCGCGAAATCCGCGAAAAAAATCACCAAATCCGCGAACATAATCGCGAAATCCGCGAAAAAAATCACCAAATCCGCGAACATAATCGCGAAATCCGCGAAAAAAATCACCAAATCCGCGAACATAATCGCGAAATCCGCGAAAAAAATCACCAAATCCGCGAACATAATCGCGAAATCCGCGAAAAAAATCACCAACGAACGGGACGCCGGGACACCCCCTGAAATTCGGGACTGTCCCGGCCAATTCGGGACGTTTGGCAAGCCTACTTATAAATCTATGTAGGTAGGTATATCTGAAAATAAATAAAAGTGCTACACAAAAGTAAATAAAAGTGCTACACACTTTTCAAAATGATTCACACGTGACATGTGGAAAGTATTGAAATAATTGATTTCTCTCCTATCGCCTTTTCTTCCTAACTCCCTCTCCCTCCTTCTCTTCCTTCCCCCCTCTCTCTCTCAGCTTTTTATCTGAGCCCCCTTAGACTTAATCATGAATGTCTACAAGTGGAGATGTCAAAATTCACAAAATTGGTGGAGATGTCACATTTCCCAAATTTGAATTTTACATTTTATGTTTCTTTGTACCTTTATTTATCATTGAAAAAAAAAAAACTTCTTTGTTTAATTTTTTAAAAGAATATCAGCAGGAAGGAGGCAACATTATGTTCGATGCCTATAGGTATATTCTACATTCTACCTGCTATACCTACCTTGTTTTTCACAAAACGACCAGATTTCAAGACATTTAAAAGGTAGGGTGACTGAAAATTTCAGTGACACACCATACCTACCAATGTATATCTAAGACTGAGGATTTTCCAGCAGGAGCTATAGATTTTCCTTTCATGTCTAGGAGAGCAGTATCCAATCTGGGGCTGCTACTAACATTTTTCATATTGCAAAATGAGAGCTAAAACAATCTCTCTCTCTCTCCCTTCTCCTCTTCCTCCACTCACCTCCTCCTCTCCTAAAATAAGGGGGAAAGCCTCCATGAAAAATAAAGGACCCAAAGTCCTTTCATCAACCGCCCACAAAAAGACAAAAAACACTCACGGTTTCCCTCCATTCATCCGCGAAGTCCTCACAACATTAATCAAGAAGGCGATGTGGCATATCTTTCCAGCGCAGCCCACCCCACCCCGAGTTCTCCTCATACATTTGTAATATTTGTAGGTAGGTTTTTTTTTCTTCTTCTTTTAGGCATTTTTTTAAGAGGTTTGATAGAGGGAACTGTAACTGCTAAGGTCCTATCGCAAAGGAAGACAGGATAGGATCTCTCTCTCTCTGTCTCTCTCTCTCCCTTCTCCTCTTCCTCCATTCACCTCCTCCTCTCCTAAAATAAGGGGGAAAGCCTCCATGAAAAATAAAGGACCCAAAGTCCTTTCATCAACCGCCCACAAAAAGACAAAAAACACTCACGGTTTCCCTCCATTCATCCGCGAAGTCCTCACAACATTAATCAAGAAGGCGATGTGGCATATCTTTCCAGCGCAGCCCACCCCACCCCGAGTTCTCCTCATACATTTGTAATATTTGTAGGTAGGTTTTTTTTTTCTTCTTCTTCTTCTTCTTCTTCTTCTTCTTTTAGGCATTTTTTTAAGAGGTTTGATAGAGGGAACTGTAACTGCTAAGGTCCTATCGCAAAGGAAGACAGGATAGGACCCTCATACATTTGTAATATTTGTAGGTAGGTTTTTTTTTCTTCTTCTTCTTCTTCTTCTTCTTCTTCTTCTTCTTCTTCTTCTTCTTGTTTTAGGCATTTTTTTAAGAGGTTTGATAGAGGGAACTGTAACTGCTAAGGTCCTATCGCAAAGGAAGACAGGATAGGAGAAAACCACCAGCCCTTCCGAGAACGAACCTTGTCTATTTAGGATAAAAATTTTCCTGGGTCGGAATCAAACTCTCGACCTACTTAGAACTTTGGGTGATTGTCTTGCAAAAAAAATCAACAAGAAATGTTTTTGTATACCATTTACGAGTATCTTATACATTGTCATGAGGTCTCAGGTCTCGAAAACAATTTATATCGGAAAAACAATACCGGCTGGAATTCAGGGACAATTTATCATGGGACCATACCATGTGACCTATATCACCTATGTATGTACCTACCTACCTGAGAGCAACAATTTATATTCCTAAATTCCTGTTCCACCGAATGTGAAAACCTTGACAAGAGAAATAGATAAAGAAAGAGATAGAAAAAGGAGGGATGAAACTAGAGAGAAAGATAGAGCGAAGGGAAGAGATGGAGGGCGATGAAAATAGAAAGGGAGAGAGGGAGGGAGATGAAAAGAGGGAGAAGAAGGGAGAAAGAGAGCAATTTTCATCTCATCAGCTCTAAGAGTATGCCAAAGTAATTATGGTTATTTCAATTTGCTCATTGACCTTTCTCTTTCTCTCCCTCCCTCTCTCTCTCTCTGTTTATCGCTTACCCTCATTGTCATAGTGAAGGCCAGCATACAATGTATACGAGTATGTGTGTTCCTGTCTTTGTTTGTCTTTCTTGAAAATATGAGATAGAATTGATAGAAGAAGATAGAGAGTGTGAGAGGGAAAGGGGAAGGGAGAGATGAAAAGAGAGATGGAGGGAGATGAAAAGAGGGAGAGGAAAGGAGAAAGAGAGCAATTTTCATTTCATCAGCTCATCACGAAGAGTATGCCAAGTAATTATGGTCATTTCAATTTGTTCATTGACCTCTCTCCTCCCTCCCTCTTTCTCCCTCTCTCTCTCCCTCTCCCTCTCTCCCTCTCCCTCTCTCTCTCTCTCTCTCTCTCTCTCTCTCTATCTCTCTCTCTCAGCTTATCGCTTACCCTCATTGTCATACAAGAGTGAAGGCCAGCATACAATGTATACGAGTATGTGTGTGTGTGTTCCTGTCTTTGTTTGTCTTTCTTGAAAATATGAGATAGAATTGATAGAAGAAGATAGAGAGTGTGAGAGGGAAACGGGAAGGAAGGGAGTTAGATAGAGAGTGTGAGAGAGAGAGGAAGAGGGATTGAGATAAAGAAGGGAGAGGAGGGAGGGGGAGAGAGAAGGGAGGATATTATGAAATTCTGTTAATAGCATTTTATTTCAACAGGACTTGAGAGTGGTAAGAGGAGAGATTAGAGAGAGAGAGAAAGAGAGCGAGAGAGAGTGAGAAAGAGAGTGAGAGAGAGAGCGAGAAAGAGAGAGCGAGAAAGAGGGAGCGAGAGAGAGAGAGAATAAGAAGAAAGGGAGGGAATGAGAGGGAGAGAGAAAGAGGGGGGACAGAAGGACAATGACAGAAAGATTAACCAGAAGGGACGGAGGGAGAGAGGAAGAGAGGGCGAGAGAGAGAGAGAGAGGAGTAACGTGTGATATATTACAGGCATTCAAGTAGGTACTTAATGTTACAAAGTAAAATCCTGGCGGCTCTTGAAAGTTATTGGAACATAACGAAATCATTGAGTTCATTGTTATAATGTTGTTAGCTATTGTACTGGGAGATTTATAAAATGATTTCTTTTTAGGAAGTAGACTTGTTTATGGAAATCAAAAACAGTCAGGTAATTTTCTCTAAAAAGAACAACAAACCTCCAAATCAGGGATGTGTAAAAACTGACTGAGTTATGAAAAAAGAACTACTCACTCTTTTCAGTGGACTTCTCGATCAATGAGTCAAATCCGTACTCCCTATATCTAGAGTATTCTAGAGGGAGTGACGTTACTCGTACATTCAGTGTTTGACTCATTGACTGAGTACCTCCAAATCAGGGATGTGTAAAAACTGACTGAGTTATGAAAAAGAACTACTCACTCTTTTCAGTGGACTTCTCGATCCATGAGTCAAATCCGTACTCCCTATATCTAGAGTATTCTAGAGGGAGTGACGTTACTCGTACATTCAGTGTTTGACTCATTGACTGAGTAGTTCACTGAATAGAGTAGTTCTTTTTTATAACTCAATCACTCACTCACTCACTCTTAACACGTATCTATTCCAGATACACCTCAAATGAAACTTGAGCCACCCAACCTTCTAGCAAGGGTTTTTTTGACTGAGTAGTTCACTGAATAGAGTAGTTCTTTTTTATAACTCAATCACTCACTCACTCACTCTTAACACGTATCTATTCCAGATACACCTCAAATGAAACTTGAGCCACCCAACCTTCTAGCAAGGGTTTTTTGTACGTGTGATATGCTCCTTCTCTGTTTACTTTTCAAAAGAGATAAAAATTACCAAGGTATTTTGTCAAAAAAGTTAAACTAAACACTTTTTTCCGGCGGATAAGGTACTAGACGCACACTAGAGAGTTTCCGATAGAACACTAAAAGGTAAAGCGACAAAGAGCTTTACATGTGGACAAATTACGGGTTGGATAGTCTTAATGAGCTAAATTTAGGTCCCATCAAGAAATTTTTGATTATTTAGGAGCTAATTAATTATTTGGAGAAAAAAGTAAAAGGCGTTTTAATTAAATCAAGCATAATTATAATTACACTGCTAAAGTTTATGAGTTGACAGCGATTCAAAGTAGGTATTCAAACCATGAACTATGCTAACAATTTCATAACTGATGGTAGTTTGTGGTTTGCTGTTGCGGGAGTATCCTAATATTATCTACAGTTAGCATAAAATAAGAGCAAACAAAAGTGGGTTTAAACAAGGTGAAAGTTTAAAAAAAAATACTTATAATATGAGTTTGTTTTTTTTTACGTTCGAGTGCTAAATTTAAAATTTGTACATTGTACTATTTAAATTTGCTGCTTAAGCGTTTTTAGGGAATAAGGAATGGAACAATTAATTTTGGCGAAGCAAAAAACCCTTGTTCATATTCTTTTATTACGCAAACCAGGTCACAGGGCCAGTCATATGCAGGTTTTTTTTACCTACTTTTCAGTCCTCTTGACTGCAGAATTCATAAATTTAAAAAGTTCATTCAAATAAACTTGCTAGTATAGCTTGTCTTTTGCACTACAAAGCTCTTGTTTCGAAAGTCCTTGATAAAGTTGTTTCAAGTCACACAAATGTTCTTGCAGTTTGTATACACTACAAAGCTCTTGTTTCGAAAGTCCTTGATAAAGTTGTTTCAAGTCACACAAATGTTCTTGCAGTTTGTATGGAACTTGTATTTTAATACTTTCTCCTACTACCTAGTTGTTTGATGAAATTATTTTAGTTTTGTATTTCTTTTAACTCTTCTAAGAGTTTGCTCGATATCTAGTTCTTGGAAAATGATATTAATTTTTCGTTTGTTAAAAGAACTGAACCTAGCCTGAAGTCTGAAATTGTTGTTAACACAAACAGTGTGACCTACACGACACACATGAAACACACAGCTTTTTTTTACTTCCTATTTTTAAAACTATTATTGAAAACATTTCATATAGATAAGTATATTCTACATTATTTTACCTTTTACATTGAATTCTGTACAACAACTAAATTGGATCGAAATGAAACGAAATAGGGTAAAAAACTCAGATCTAGTCAGACTTTTTTCTAATCAGAAAACCCACTCTATGATGCTACCTACTTACCGAAACTTTAGAGTATTCATTTGTGAAAATTACATGGATACTTGTACGTAATAAATAATTTGACAGGAATAAAATGAAATCTCAATGTGTCGCGAAAACAGAGGACGGAGAAATGTAGAAAGAACATAATAATCAACAAAAAGACAGAGGAAAAGACTGGGAAAAAAGAGAGATAGAAGGAAAGAGAGGGGAAAAATAGGAAAAGAGACAGAGAAAAAGGATGGGATAGAAGGGAGACAGAGGGAAAGAATGAGAGAGATAGAGGGAAAGACAGGAGAAAAGAGTCGGAAAAAGAGACCGGGAAAGACAGACAGGGGAAAAGAGAGAGAGAGAGAGAGATAGTAAGGGATACAGGAGAAAAGAGAGCAAAAGGTAGGGAGACAGGATAAAAGAGAGAGGGAGAGAGAGTGGTAAGAGAGAAGAAGGAAAAGAGAGAGAATGGGAAGAGAGAGAGAAAATCAGAAGAAAAAAAAGCGAACACTTTCAACTGCAATTGAAAATAATAAATTTATTACCTTCGCGCGTCGCGTCAATGCCTTTTCTCAACAGCCCTACCTACCTACACCTACTTTTACCTTAGATACCTCCATGTTGTACCTATGTATAAGTCTGTATACCAGGAAAGGCAACAGCCCTACCTACCTACCTACCTACACCTACTTTTACCTTAGATACCTCCATGTTGTACCTATGTATAAGTCTGTATACCAGGAAAGAGTACATTAGAGATGTGGAGACCGATATGGGATGCCAGAATTACATGGAGCTGAAGCGACTAGCTCAAAATCGGAATGAATGGAGCAGAAGAACTAAACTGCTGCTGCCAACCAATCGCCAGATTGTAACCTGAGAGAGAGGCACTACTCTAACCCCAGTTTTCTGTCTTCTAACACATACTTATAAATAGGCTTGCCAAATATCAAAATGTCGATTCGGGACGCGAATCCGCGAACATAATTGCCAAATCCGCGAACATAATCGCACACTACTCTAACCCCAGTATTCTGTCTTCTAACACATACTTATAAATAGGTTTGCCAAATATCCAAAATGTCGATTCGGGACGCGAATCCGCGAACATAATTGCCAAATCCGCGAACATAATCGCAAAATTATTAATTTGTGAAAATTTCGAACGTGACTGGAATTTCTTTTCATGCTGATGACAAAAACACGCTGATGAAACAAAAGTAGGTACAAACTCTTTGTGAAAATTTCGAACGTGACTGGAATTTCTTTTCATGCTGATGACAAAAACACGCTGATGAAACAAAAGTAGGTACAAACTCTTTACAAGTTAATAAAGAAATCGAGCGAACTTTCAAAGACATTCCAAACTTTCACATTGAATAAAATCATTCATCAGTACACAATCATTCATCAGTATTTAAATTTCCAAAGTCGAAAATCCAACAAAGCGACACTATTTATGATATAATGAAGTTGATTGGTAACTACCTACACATACAACTAAATAAGTCCCCTATAACTATATTATTTTCCTTAAAGTGATTCGAATAAAACACCTACTTCCAGGGCCTTTTACAATCCGGTCCCCCTGCTAACTCCAACAAATGGCCTCCTCCTCACAACATTTTTCCCCTCTTTTGGCGTACCTACCTAATTTATTTCAAGATCCTGTACTAAAACCATAGGAAATTCAAGATGGCGGGCTCTCGGAATCGATTTCGTTTCCAAAAGGAAAATACAACAAGTCGTAGTACTTTATTTTCCCAGAAAAAAAAACTTACTGGCTCCAGGACCCTGCCCCCTTGAGAAGCCAGGGCCAAAAAGGGTCTCATGGACCCCCCCTGGGACCGGCCTTACCTATTTCTACACATTATTATGTACCGTATGTACTATGTATTAGATGTGGAACTAAATGAAGTAAATTTCCAATCGATGAATTCTCCAAAAACTTTAAGCGAGAAAACTTCAGCTGACTTAGGAACAGTAACAAAAGGATTTAACGAGCACAGTCCGCAATCGGATTAAGCATTGTCAAAGCTAACTATACTTTCCAAATACCTGAGTAGTAAAGGGACTTTTCAGTCCAATACTGGTAGTATAAATAAGATGTATAGGTAGGGCCGTATTTAAGGGGGTCCTCGGGCTCTTATTTTGTTCCTTTACTGTGGGTCGGGCTCCGAAAATTTGGAGCTTTCACAAGCATTTACTAATATGTTTAACACAATTTAAATTCCTCCATTCAATTTTATACCTCACTTCGATAGATCTAATGCAGGAAGTTAGGTAGGTACGTAGTACGTACGTACTTGAGATTATAGATATAATATATGTATAATTGTACATAATATACATATTTTTTATTTTATTTTAAATTCACAAGCATTTACGAGTATGTTTAACACAATTTAAATTCCTCCATTCAATTTTATATCTCACTTCGATGGATCTAATGCAGGAAGTTAGGTAGGTACGTAGACGTAGTACGTACGTACTTGAGATTATAGATATATGTATGATTGTACATAATATACATATTTTAATGACACGAGTTAGTAAGTATAAATATAAAATAAATGAAAGTTTATATTAAATTTATTTTGCCTGAAGGAAAGTTGATTTCCATTTTTTATTTATTTCTTACTCGTTGATAATGCTGACGTTTTAGAAATAATAAGAGCTAATGCAGGAAGTTAGGTAGGTACGTAGTATACGTACGTACTTGAGATTATAGATATATGTATAATTGTACATAATATACATATTTTTTATTTTATTTTAATTTATTATGGTGCGTTATACATATTTTTAATGACACGAGTTAGTAAGTATAAATATAAAATAAATGAAAGTTTAAATTAAATTTATTTTGCCTGAAGGAAAGTTGATTTCCATTTTTTATTTATTTCTTACTCGTTGATAATGCTGACGTTTTAGAAATAATATAAAGGTTTAGCAAAGTGGAAGAGCAAACTGATGAAAGCATGACAAATTTAAACAAGTTAAGAACAAATTCTGATCTGACGTTTTAGAAATAATATTCTTTGTTCTTTTTCCCTTTGTAATAGACGACTGCCTTGAGCTAGAAAACAAATGAAAATTATCTGCTCAAAAAGCGAAAATGATGGGCACTACCCTCCTTTCCACAATACATCAAGATCACAATAAGCAATAGGTTCAACTTCAATATAGTCTGTCCTGTCAAAATGAAAAACTGAACGGGACGCCGGGACACCCCCTGAAATTCGGGACTGTCCCGGCCAATTCGGGACGTTTGGCAAGCCTACCTAAAAGCAAATAATAGGTCATGTTATGATTATGACTGTTAGCCTGGAGGTGTGAATTTTGTAAAAAGTTCAGAGCCCAAATTTCAGTAGAAGGCGTTCGGGGTAGCAATTAAAGCGTTAACCTAGGATTTTTGACGCTTTTTATCTGAGCCTCCTTAGCCTTAATCATGAATGTCTACAAGTGGAGATGTCAAATTCACAAAATTAGCCTAGTCTGTCCTGACTCGCTTTTTATCTGAGCCTCCTTAGCCTTAATCATGAATGTCTACAAGTGGAGATGTCAAATTCACAAAATTAGTGGAGATGTCAAAATTCACAAAATTGGTGGAGATGTCACATTTCCCAAATTTGAATTTTACATTTTATGTTTCTTTGTACCTTTATTTATCATTGGAAAAAAAACTTCTTTGTTTATTTTTTTAAAAGAATATCACCAGGAAGGAGGCAACATTATGTTCGATGCCTATAGGTACATTCTACATTCTACCTGCTATACCTTGTTTTTCACAAAACGACCAGATTTCAAAACATTTAAAAGGTAGGGTGACTGAAAATTTCAGTGACACACCATACCTACCAATGTACATATATCTAAGACTGAGGATTTTCCAGGAGCCATAGATTTTCCTTTCATGTCTAGGAGAGCAGTATCCAATCTGGGGCTGCTACTAACATTTTTCATATTGCAAAATGAGAGCTAAAACAATATTATTTCTTTGTCACTAGTGAAAATTCTATTTTTTAAAAGTGGCGATATTATAGGAAGCTGACAAAAATTGGATTTACATGCACAAGTGCACACATATTAGGTAATAAATTTATTATAATCTTATCCTCCTGAAAATTTAGACGAAAAAATCGATCTATTCCAATAGGTCTTAAACCTAAACCTATACTTAGGAACTAGGTGATAATAGATAGGTTGTCTTTGAAATCCATAGGGCTTTTAAACCCCTAATCCTTAGAACACTGCGAGATAGGTATGGCACACGGAAAGCAAAGCAAACGGGGCTTTTACAAAGGGCATTAGTTTCATAGACTGCTCCACAGTTTGGAAAATGCTGAAGATGTCTAGAACATTAGAGTAGCTTATTCCTTGATGTTTTAAGCCCACCGGCAACCCTCTGTGCTCTGCATGTGTCATGTGTAGGCTGACCATACGTCCCGCTTTCGGCGGGACAGTCCCGCTTTGGAGCCTCTGGTCCCGCTGTCCCGAGAAATCCTCTCCTAGTGAAAATTCTAACTTTTAAAAGTGGCGATATTATAGGAAGCTGACAAAAATTGGATTTACATGCACAATTGCACACATATTATTAGGTAATAAATTTATTATAATCTTATCCTCCTGAAAATTTAGACGAAAAAATCGATATATTCCAGTAGGTCTTAAACCTAAACCTATACTTAGGTACTAGGTGATAATAGATAGGTTGTCATTGAAATCCATAGGGCTTTTAAACCCCTAATCCTTAGAACACTGCGAGATAGGTATGGCACACGGAAAGCAAAGCAAACGGGGCTTTTACAAAGGGCATTAGTTTCATAGACTGCTCCACAGTTTGGACAATGCTTAAGATGTCTAGAACATTAGAGTTGTTTATTCCTTGATGTTTTAAGCCCACCGGCAACCCTCTGTGCTCTGCATGTGCCATGTGCCATAGAGAGCATAGAACTTACCTTCTGTATGAAATATCTTTTACCTTGATATGTTTACATTGTTTCCTACCGGTATGAGACTGAAAAGTCCCTTGATTCCCTTTCAGACTGACAGTCCATTCGTTTCCCCTTAGTCTGAAAAGTCCTTTATTTCTCCTTGATTCCCTTTCAGACTGACAGTCCCTTCGTTTCCGAACAAGTGCACTCTAATAATCCAAAGTTTTTCTATTATTTTTATTAATTTATTTATGTATTTATAAGAGAGCTTTAAAAAGTGGCGGGATTAATGATAAATTTTGTATTATCATTACTACTGTCCATTCATTCGTTTCCCCTTAGTCTGAAAAGTCCTTTATTTCTCCTTGATTACCGTTCAGACTGATAAGTCCCTTTCTCCCCTCAGACCTAGTTATTATGAACTTATTTAAACAATTCATTATAATATTCTTATCACAAGGTTAAAAGAAGAAAAAACTTAACAAAGTAAATGAAAATAAATTGATCCCTTGAAGTTTGCAACTATTATTGCCACTTTAAAGTTTCAAGTTTTCTTCTTATTTTCCTTCATCTTCTTCTTCTTCTTCTCTCTTTTAATTTTTCCTCATCAAGGGTCTCAGTATAAACAGATCAGAAAGTGTAGGTATTCCAATTATAGTTTTTTCATTATCATTAATTGAGTTTTATTAGGTCATGGTTTGAAGGAAGTTAGGTGAAGAAAGGGTTTTTTTAAAGACAATAGGTATTTGCAGAAAAAAAGAACATCTTTGTACTGACAGTGTTCTTTTGAATAGAAGCCACACATGTTTCTAAAAGTCCAGACGGAATGAGATAAATTGCACCTCTATTAATGGGAATGAAGATAGAAATAAAAAAGAAAAAAGAGATACGTTTTTCATTATCATTAATTGAGTTTTATTAGGTCATGGTTTGAAGGAAGTTAGGTGAAGAAAGGGTTTTTTAAAGACAATATTTGCAGAAAAAAGAACATCTTTGTACTGACAGTGTTCTTTTGAATAGAAGCTACACATGTTTCTAAAAGTCCAGACGGAATGAGATAAATTGCACCTCTATTAATGGGAATGAAGATAGAAATAAAAAAGGAAAAGAAAAAAGAGATACAAAGCAAAGTACAAAACATGGAGGTGGTGAAGAACAAATGACAGGGGAAAGAGAAATTATCACAGGAGGACAGATAAATCTATTAGAGATGGATTAAAAAAGAAAACACCACAAGAACAACTGAAGAAAAAAAAATGGATGGAAGAGAGGAGAATGCAAGAAAAAAAGATGTAATCTTAGTATTAATGAAAAATCACTGAGCTAGGTTTTTCTTTTCATTATTGAAGTTTTCATTACTTTACAATTCCATTTTGTTTTTATAGGACACCACATGTCATACGTGGGTGGTAAGGGATTTGAATTTGAATTTGAATTTATTTATTTTAAAGTGCATACAATACAGGTAATTGACAAAGTATAATGGCAACACCCTATTACATTAGGATGGAAGAGAAGAGAATACAAGAAAAAAAGATGTAATCTTAGTATTAATGAAAAATCACTGAGGTTTTTTTTTCTTTTCTCGTACAAAGCAAAGTACAAAACATGGAGGTGGTGAAGAACAAATGACAGGGGAAAGAGAAATTATCACAGGAGGACAGATAAATCTATTAGAACAAGTGCACTCTAATAATCCAAAGTTTTTCCATTATTTTTATTAATTTATTTATGTATTTATAAGAGAGCTTTAAAAAGTGGCGGGATTAATGATAAATTTTGTATTATCATTACTACTTGTTATTTATTATTAGTGTTATTATTACTTACTACAATACATTTATACAGTTTCTTTGAATTTTCCTAAAATTATTTTCTTACATCACAAGGTTAAAAGAAGAAAAAAGTTAACAAAGTTAATGAAAATAAATTGATCCCTTGAAGTTTGCAACTATTATTACCACTTTAAAGTTTCAAGTTTTCTTATTTTCCTTCATCTTCTTCTTCTTCTTCTTCTCTCTTTTAATTTTTCCTCATCAAGGGTCTCAGTATAAACAGATCAGAAAGTGTAGGTATTCCAATTATAGTTTTTTCATTATCATTAATTGAGTTTTATTAGGTCATGGTTTGAAGGAAGTTAGGTGAAGAAAGGGTTTTTTTAAAGACAATAGGTATTTGCAGAAAAAAAGAACATCTTTGTACTGACAGTGTTCTTTTGAATAGAAGCCACACATGTTTCTAAAAGTCCAGACGGAATGAGATAAATTGCACCTCTATTAATGGGAATGAAGATAGAAATAAAAAAGAAAAAAGAGATACTCGTACAAAGCAAAGTACAAAACATGGAGGTGGTGAAGAACAAATGACAGGGGAAAGAGAAATTATCACAGGAGGACAGATAAATCTATTAGAGATGGATTAAAAAAGAAAACACCACAAGAACAACTGAAGAAAAAAAAAATCTGGTGTGAACATCACACGACTTTCTATTACATTAAATTTCTCAACTGTAAGTCGGACAGTTCTAAAAGTTTCACCATTCGATTCGGCGTGAAAAATCCCATGGGATCAACTATTCACATGCTTACTTGTTAATGGTTCACAAATAAAAGGGAAATTTGTTGACAACGGGGAGTATCGAACCCGCAACTTCTCAACTGTAAGTCAGAGAGTACTAAAAGTAGCACCATTCGATTCGGCGTGAAAAATCACATGGGATCAACTATTCACTTGGGTCAGAGAGTGCTAAAAGCAGCACCATTCGATTCCGCGTGAAAAATCACATGGGATTAACTATTCACTTGCTTATTTGGTAACGGTTCTGGAAGAGAAGAGAATACAAGAAAAAAAGATGTAATCTTAGTATTAATGAAAAATCACTGAGGTTTTTCTTTTCATTATTGAAGTTTTCATTACTTTACAATTCCATTTTGTTTTTATAGGACACCAAATGTCATACGTGGGTGGTAAGGGATATTTCGGAAAGCACCCAAACTCGTGAAGAAAATTGAGGAGCCGGTTGAAATCGACAAATTTCGAGATCAGAGCTCATTTGTGTGAGAAAATGTAAAAAAAAATCCCCCAAAAACCAGTTTTTTTGGTTTTTTGGCTTTCTGGTTCTCTGGACAAAATTTGCACGTGATCCTGGTGAAAAGACATTTTCGTGATCCTGGTGAAAAGACCTTTAATTTGATATAAAGGTCGACCAGGTTTGGATAAGTCCTTCTATGGGGACAGACTGACAGACAGACACCGAAGCGAATACAATAGCCCGTCCACTATACCTTTTTATTCGTAATAATAAAGGAAGGACGGGCTAAAAAATGCACTTCCTCTAGAAATCCCATGTGTAGGGGAGCAGGAGAAGAAGGAGGAGATGGAGAAGGAGTAGAAGGACGAAGTAAAGTGAATAAAAGTGACATTTGGAACAACACGGAAGTTTCGTTTCATTATAAATGTTTCTCAGTGTAGTACAACGTCATGGGGTAATTAACACCGTAAACAATAAATACAAGTTGTATAAATATCCTTTCTCCACTTTTCTTCCTCCTTCTCCTCCTACTCATTATTATAATTTTTCTCTCCTCCTACATTCTTTAATAAATATACTATGTAGTTACCACATCATATTTATGGATAGGTACTTTTGTTATTTATTAATTTTATCATTACAATTATTATACCTACACCTCCGTCCCAAATATCTTATGCTTGCCCACCATTCATAACCTTTTTATTTATTTTTATTTTTTTAGTCAGCAGTACGGGACATCTTGGACGGTCCCCCGTCCACAGATACCAGGCTTAATGTTGCTTAACTTCAGTGGAGAGTCGGAAACTGGGTCGTTTGACGTGCTTTAACCAACACTGGCTTCCTTCCCCTCCTCCTCCTCTTCCTCCTCCTTCTTCCCCTCTTCCTCCTCCTTCTCCTCCTCCTCTTCCTCCTCCTTCCCCTCTTCCTCCTCCTTCCCCTCTTCCTCCTCCTCCTCCTATTTTTCTATCACTTTTATTTTTTCCTTCTACCCCTCTCTCGTTTGCTTGACAAGTAAGTTTTCTAGTCTTCCCCTCTTCCTCCTCCTTCTCCTCCTCCTCTTCCTCCTCCTTCCCCTCTTCCTCCTCTTCCTCCTCCTCCTCCTATTTTTCTATCACTTTTATTTTTTCCTTCTACCCCTCTCTCGTTTGCTTGACAAGTAAGTTTTCTAGGACAGGAAGTCATTTGGTGCAACTTTAAACTTTCAGCTTGTCAGGGAAAAAAAGCAAAATTAAATAATCTTTTTGAAAGTGGGATGGTTACAAAAAAGTAAAAAAAAAAAATCACCCAAGGATCAGAAAATTTCAAACAATTGGTCCTCAATTCCTCACAGTACAAATGAGTAAATGATCAAAATATGAGCAAAATTAAATAATCTTTTTGAAAGTGGGATGGTTACAAAAAAGTAAAAAAAAAAATCACCCAAGGATCAGAAAATTTCAAACAATTGGTCCTCAATTCCTCACAGTACAAATGAGTAAATGATCAAAATATGCAGACCCTGGGACGTTATGGTCAGGTTTTCCACAAACCTCATTCTTTTCAGAACCTAAATCCATGAATTGTCATTCACTGACAAAATGAATGGCAAACTTATGAACAATCAGAACAGGTAACTTTGAAAAAACGATACTTAAGATTCAATTGTATTCCAACTTTTCCTTACAGCATTTCAGACTGAGAACTGAGTTCCTGTCTTTCTGTTCCAATACCTATGTATACCTAAGAGTTCAGTTGAAGTATTTTTACTTCCCTTATCCTATAGGAAGGAAAGTAATGTATTTTAAACAGAATCTTGTATGTAGTTCTTTTTTATATGCCCATTTTCGTTATCTTATTGTCCTTTGTTTTTTAATTTTATTTTTTACTTTTCTTATTTTAGATTTTCTTTTTGTCTTTTCCGCAAGAAATTTTTCAACCTAAGGAAGACTGGTGAGTAATTTGTTTTTTCAATTACTTTTACTGTTTTCTCATCAAAACAATCCCCCTTTGTCTTATCTCGCCCACAGATTGGGGGTGGAGAAAAGCAATAAAAACTAATTGACTGGGTAACCTAAGAGTTCAGTTGAAGTATTTTTACTTCCCTTATCCTATAGGAAGGAAAGTAATGTATTTTAAACAGAATCTTGTATGTAGATTCCAAACATACCTACATAACAGAATATTATTAAAGTCTTGTAACTTGGCATCACGTTTCTTCTTCACTTCCCGTTTCTTTCTAACTTTTAAGTGACTTGGAATGATATAAATACCTCTCTACCTACATATGTATACCTACCTATCCTGTATTTGAGGAATTTCATTTGCAAGAATTTTCATTATTCTTGTTTTTGAAAAATATCCTACTTATTTATAACAAAAAAGAGACCATTTGCTCTTCAGCCTCATTAAAAAACTTTTTGTTTCGAAATATTATTTTCCATTTCAAAAATATCTACGTACCTAGGAGAGTTTTTTTTAAATGAATAAATTAGTCAGTATCATTTACATAGCAGGGCCCGTTTCTTAAATCAATTTTCCACTTCGTATTATTTTGTTCAACAAAACATTTCTAGATTTATCTAGAATATCTAGATACTCCGTATTACAATATCGTTTGTACGTGAAATAAGAGGTTTACACTTGGAATTATAAATTCTGTTCCACAAAGCAACTTTGAACTTCACAGTTCGCAATAAGGCAACTAAAGTTGAAATTGACTCCAACAAGTAAGTGAGAAATTGCTTCCGAGAACAGGCCCCAGGTAGGTACACAAATTTGGTAACTGTAATAAAATATGTTATGTAAATTCGAAGAAGTTAGATAGGTACTAGGTAGGTACATAGCTATAATATTTTGTAAAACTCTGTTTTATACGAGTTTACATTTCCATTTCGTAGAAATAGGGATCTAACTTTTTTGCTTCCCATAATACCTATCTCTATTCCCTACCTTCTCTGATACGCCCTGGAACTAAACTAAGATCTATTTCTTCTTCATATGAATGAACGTAGGTACATACCATAATTTCCTATGTACTTATTTTACGCCCCGAGATAGTAAAACTATTTTGGAGTATAACTCGGTCTGTGTAGGTGTAGGTATTATAATGAAGAAAGAAGAAGCTGTAGCTAAGAGGGAAAGCTAAGAGACTGACAAGAGAAACCAAAATTCGACATGTGCGAAGATGATTCTAGGAGTGATCAAGAGAAAACTGAGGGGTTGGGAAAGAAATAATAAATTTTAGAGTCTCCACTAATAAATATTTTAGGTTCGAATTTTGGAATGGGTTGCCGTCACTTGATAAAAGAGTGAGGGAGGGAGAGAGAGAGAAGGGGGGGGAGGAGGGAGAGAAAAAGAGCATTAACTTTATTAATGTGCAAAGAGATTATGCTTTATAAAGCGAATATGACGGAAACTTCAATCTGAAATTTGCCAAAAAACTTGCCCTATTAAATCTAGCTCTGAATCCCTTTACAGTTAACACTAAAATCGTCAGTGCTAAATTAAAACCATTTAAAACTATGAGGAATTTATGTTATAAAGTACTAAAACCTCCAGAACTCCAGACACTTATTGTGATATTACTACCTACGAGTAACAACCTACCAAAAAGTTTCTGTTTAATTAATTTGTATTCAAATTTCTTCTACCTTACTCCTGTTCACAGAATGTCTTTGCCTATCAAATAAATAGTTTGACTAGGGAAAGTAACTACTTTCTTCCATTTCATAATCAGATAAGATCCTGGAAAAAGTGTAGGAGAGAAGTCAATACCAATAAGATCAACAATGAACATAACGTAATAGGGGACGGACGAATTTCGGAGTTTTGACATCTCCACTAATAGAAACCTGATTAATCTGATTTTTTAGTCCGTCCTTCCTTTATTATTACTAATAATAAAAGGTATAGTGGACGGACTATTGTATTCGCTTCGGTGTCGTCTGCTTTTCCTTCGCCTTCTTCTTGTTATTTCTAATGATTGTGCACCTAGTTAACACCCAATTACCGTTACCTACACCTAAATAATACGGTTTTCAATAGAACTTGTTACACTATTATTGTTCCCCTTTTCCTTCGCCTTCTTCTTGTTATTTCTAATAATTGTGCACCTAGTTAACACCCAATTACCGTTACCTACACCTAAATAATACGGTTTTCAATAGAACTTGTTACACTATTATTGTTCCCTACGTCATTTTCTTGTTTTTTCGAAGAAAACTAGAAAGCTCTCAAGTGTGAATGATGTGTATGTTTTTTTCTTCGATAATCTTCTATTATTTTTTAAGTATATCTCTTCATTCTCTCTCTCTCTCTCTCTCTCTCTCTCTCTCTCTGCCGTCTTCTCTTCTCTCTATCTCTCCCTTTCTTTCTCTCCCATTTTTAGTCCGTCCTTCCTTTATTATTACTAATAATAAAAGGTATAGTGGACGGACTATTGTATTCGCTTCGGTGTCTGTCTGGTTGGAAATCTTCATCTTCATGGTTTCAGACACAGAGTACCTACTCCGATCTTGTTTGTAATACATTTTTTTTTTTCCCCCTCTTTAAAAAACTGCCTTGCTCCTTGAACTTAAAAAGTAATGATCAGCTTTTGACATCTTTCTTCTTGGGTCCTCTGCAGTAAGGGTTTCTCATAATAATTATATGAGAGGTATCACTCAAATTACAATACATCGGCAATTCTACATAATTTTCGGAAATGCTTTGCTACACCACTTTCAGTGTAACATGATATCCTCTCTTTCTTTCTCTCTCTTCCTCACACTCTTTCTCTCTTTCTTTCTCTCTCTCTCTCCCCTTCCTCTCACTCTCTTCTTAAATTTATTTCACATCATCTTTCTTCTTATATTTCCGTCTCACACTCTTTCCACACTTCTCATTACTTATGTTTTCAATTTTATTCGCTCCCTCTCCTCTTTCTGTCTCTTATTAAACATTTTTTTTTATTTTTTTATTATAATTTTTCTCTCCTCCTACATTCTTTAATAAATATACTATGTAGTACCCACATCATATTTATGGATAGGTACTTTTGTTATTTATTAATTTTATCATTACAATTATTATACCTACACCTCCGTCCCAAATATCTTTTCCTTGCCCACCATTCATAACCTTTTTTTTTTAGTCAGCAGTACGGGACATCTTGGACGGTTCCCCGTCCACAGATACCAGGCTTAATGTTGCTTAACTTCAGTGGAGAGTCGGAAACTGGGTCGTTTGACGTGCTTTAACCAACACTGGTAGAGAGAATTCTTCTTCTTCTTCTTCTTCTTCTTCTTCTTCTTCTTCTTCTTCTTCTTCTTCTTCTTCTTCTTCTTCTTCTTTCTTGATAATCGGATGTTTCGGAAAGCACCCAAACTCGTGAAGAAAATTGAGGAGCCGGTTGAAATCGACAAATTTCGAGATCAGAGCTCATTTGTGTGAGAAAATGTAAAAAAAAATCCCCCAAAAACCAGTTTTTTTGGTTTTTTGGCTTTCTGGTTCTCTGGACAAAATTTGCACCACCATTTTCGTGATCCTGGTGAAAAGACCTTTAATTTGATATAAAGGTCGACCAGGTTTGGATAAGTCCTTCTATGGGGACAGACTGACAGACAGACACCGAAGCGAATACAATAGCCCGTCCACTATACCTTTTTACCTTTTTATTCGTAATAATAAAGGAAGGACGGGCTAAAAAATGCACTTCCTCTAGAAATCCCATGTGTAGGGGAGCAGGAGAAGAAGGAGGAGATGGAGAAGGAGTAGAAGGACGAAGTAAAGTGAATAAAAGTGACATTTGGAACAACACGGAAGTTTCGTTTCATTATAAATTAATGTTTCTCAGTGTAGTACAGCGTCATGGGGTAATTAACACCGTAAACAATAAATACAAGTTGTATAAATATCCTTTCTCCACTTTTCTTCCTCCTTCTCCTCCTACTCTATTTCATCTTTTCCACGTTCAGGAAATGTTTAAATTCATAAAATAATTACATAATATGTACCAGACATACTCTACATCGGTAGGGGTCCCTACAATACCTACGTACACAAGTAACTACCTACTACTCTAGAGTACGGACGGGCCAAGTAATATTTCTCAAGGCCTAAATAGCCTATGAGTAAATATAGTACGCTACGACAGGGATAAATATAATAAAAAGTGCCGATTACATTACCTTCCTTCCTAAAGGACAAGGAAAGGAAAAATATAGAGACGAAAAACTCATAAAAAGTCCATAGTCCATTACGTGCGTCGTATGTGTAATTAGGTTCTGGCCTATTGTACTCGTCTTTGATATAAAAGAGAATCCTTTCTCCCATCTCTCCCTCTTGTTCCCCCTAACCAGGATATGCCTGAAGGCAATCTTTGGTTAGGGTTAGGGTAATGTTACACCAAGCGCGTCGTTTGCAAACGGTGTTTGCAATCATTTTTCCACAAACATTGGCTTGCAAACAGCGTTCGTGTGTGCGCGGAGTTGATCCGGCTGCTGAGTGGAAAGTCGGAAACTGGGTCGTTTGACGTGCTTTAACAAACACTGGTAGAGAGAATTCTTCTTCTTCTCCTTATTTTTACATAAATGCATGTGTTCTTCCTTCACTTATGCCCTACTCTTTTTTTTACTCCAAGTATAGTAATAACAGTTCCCTCCTAATAACACATAATGGTTCATCCCCATCTCTCTCTCTCCCTCTCCCTCTCTCTCTCTCTCTCTCTCTCTCTCTCTCTCTTCTCCTTATTTTTACATAAATGCATGTGTTCTTCCTTCACTTATGCCCTACTCTTTTTTTTTACTTCAAGTATAGTAATAACAGTTCCCTCCTAATAACACATAATGGTTCATCCCCATCTCTCTCTCTCCCTCTCTCTTTCTCTCTCTCTCTATGATCTCTCATTTTTTATCATTATAAGTAAGTACATGTCCAGATGTTACCCTCCACACAAATGCCAAGGATCTCGTTGCTTAACATAGGTACCCACTATTAGAGTGCACTGGTAATGACTTGGATAAACTGAAATTGTTCCGGATAATATCCATGTGTGATTTATACAGGGTGGACCGTACCAGTATGGCGATTACTGGTAACGGTATAGTTGTGGATAAATAACTTCGTAATTTTGAACTCTTTTAAAATCCTTATTGACATAAACTTATGACTTATTTTCCTCTTCTTCTAATCCTTCTCCTTTTTAAAAAAAAAAAAAAAAAAAAAAAAAAAAAAAAAAAAAAAGGGAAAATTTAAAAAATCAACTTTTTACTTCAAGTATAGTAATAACAGTTCCCTCCTAATAACACATAATGGTTCATCCCCATCTCTCTCTCTCCCTCTCCCCCTCTCTCTCTCTCTCTCTCTCTCTCTCTCTCTCTGATCTCTCATTTTTTATCATTATAAGTAAGTACATGTCCAGATGTTACCCTCCACACAAATGCCAAGGATCTCGTTGCTTAACATAGGATGGGCGAGTCTGTATCCTGAGAATCCTAAAAAAAAACTTGAAAAAGTGAAAAGAAGGGGACGGTTGCCTTGAAAAAGATGTTGGTGAAAAGAAAGGAGGAAGATAGAATAGGACAGCGAAAAGGAGAATGTCAATCCAAAGAGTTTGGACAAGGAGTAAAATCAGCAAATAACTAGAGAGAGTTATTTTGTATGAGTTTTAAAATAAATAAAAACTGATCTGAAGAAAAAAAAATCCCTTTTTTTTCATCCAAGTAAAATGTAATTTTAGCTTCAGTGATCCTTTACTTTGGGAAGTCGTTTGTACCTCATAGGTATTAGGTAGATATGATTTTTGTAAGGCACATTGCATAAAAATCAGCAAATAACTAGAGAGAGTTATTGTATGAGTTTTAAAATAAATAAAAACTGATCTGTTGAAGAAAAAAAAAATCCGTTTTTTTTATCCAAGCAAAATGTAATTATTTTAGCTTCAGTGATCCTTTACTTTGGGAAGTCGTTTGTACCTCATAGGTATTAGGTAGATATGATTTTTGTAAGGCACATTGCATACGCAAAATAAATACCAGGCGACCATTCCATTTAAAATCACCAAAGGGGATGTAGACTTTTATTTGTGCCACACTGCCTACTTTTAACTTTCTAATAGACATTCTTCCCCAGGATAGTAGAAGACTTCACGTACGATCGAAAATGAAAGATCAAACCAACAAGTAACGTGCTACTTCTTCCTATTTTTAACGTGCTCTTTCTTCTCCTCTCTTTCTCCCTATATTTCTCTCCCAGCCTAGGTCTCCCTTTCTCTTTTAGGTAGGTACCTCTTTTTCTTTTTTAAATGCCCATTTTCGTTATCTTATTATTGGCCTTTGTTTTCCTTTTATTTTATTTTTACTTTTCTTATTTTAGATTTTTCTTTTGTCTTTTCCGCAAGGAATTTTTCAACCTAAGGAAGACTGGTGAGTAATTTGTTTTTTCAATTACTTTTATTGTTTTCTCATCAAAACAATCCCCCTTTGTCTTATCTCGCCCACAGATTGGGGGTGGAGAAAAGCAATAAAAACTAATTGACTGGGTAATCTACCTACATATGTATACCTACCTATCCTGTATTTGAGGAATTTTATTTGCAAGAATTTTCATTATTCTTGTTTTTGAAAAATATCCTACTTATTTATAATTAGTTGGGAGCTACAGAACAGGCTGCAGGTTGCCCAAAGAAAAGTGATTGAAGTCGTTTCATCAATTTTTTATTACAACCAGTTACCGCATACTCCTCCTTTGTACTGAAAGAGCAGGCTCGATTATCGATCGATATAATCACTTGTCATCACAACTTTACATCATTAATAATTAAGTTCCTCACTAATTGCCATTTTAGGTGCGTTTTTGAACCTCCACTCCGACCTTTTTAAACTTAACTGAATTTTATAACTGATTGAAAATACCTACATAATATATTTATAACCATGAAAATGTAAAATAGGTACCTTATCTAATGAAATGAGACCAGAAAAAGGATCTACATAACATCTAAATTTATATGAATCCATATGGAAGTACAGAGAACAGAAAGTCATGCAAAATGTCCTCTTGTAACTTATGGGAGTGGTCTCTCAGACAAAAGATCTACCATAAGGACTTTTGTTATCAGAAAAACGATCTAATAAAACGGCGCGGCGCCCCAACTCATATAGGCCAGCCTCAGTAACAATCTGTTCAAGGGTTCGTTGGCTAGGTAGGTGAATGCGGGTTCGATTATATCCGAAGACAAATTTTATCCTTTTATTTTTGAGGCTTTGTTCTCACAAAAAAAGAAATTCCTAAGTAGGATTAGAGATGTCTAAGATACTAATCAGCCTTGTGGTCGCCTTCCAGTCAAAGTCCATTTCATTTTAGAATATCTAGGTATTCTAGGTACTGATTAAAAGATTTGAAAAAGACAAAGCTAATCTAATAGATATACCTACGTAGAATTAGCTAAAAACGGGGAGAAACCTACCTAAAACAAAATACGCGGTTAATCAATTTAAACTCCATACAAGGTGCCGAAATCTAGAGGTAGGTACCTACTTAATTACAACGTACCAAATGTTGGTCCGTTGAAACAAGAGAATTTTAACTAGAGATGAATGGGCCTTGTAAAACTACAAAGCTCTCAAACGTTTTCAGAAAGACGAAAAACCTATAGAATCAATTTCATCAAAAATCCTTCAAACACAATATTTTCAATCTCCGCTCCTGAAAAAAATTAATCTCGCATGCTAAAAAATCAGAAAAATTTAAACTCCCATAAAAGAAAAGAAATAAAATCATCAAAAAATTACGTAAAAAGATACAAGTCCTTACCTGGCGTGAATATGTAGAACGGATTCAAGAGTTCCAAAGGAAGAATGAAGAGCGAATGAGTAGCGAAGGGCTGGAGCAGATCTTCAACAATAAGGTACGCGATGGATTTCCCAATGCTGAAAACTGCTTTCCCTTCTCTTGCGCCTTTTTTTTTCTCTCACTGTTTTTCGGTTTGTCCTGACTCGGGTGATTCTGTTTTGTTATATAACGCTCAAAGTCTCTTCTGTGGGGGCGTAGCTGAAAACTGCTTTCCCTTCTCTTGCGCCTTTTTTTCTCTCACTGTTTTTCGGTTTGTCCTGACTCGGGTGATTCTGTTTTGTTATATAACGCTCAAAGTCTCTTCTGTGGGGGGTAGGAGAGTTTTTTTAAATGAATAAATTAGTCAGTATCGTTTACATAGCAGGGCCCGTTTCTTAAATCAATTTTCCACTTCGTATTATTTTGTTCAACAAAACATTTCTAGATTTACCTAGATACTCCGTATTACAATATCGTTTGTACGTGAAATAAGAGGTTTACACTTGGAATTATAAATTCTGTTCCACAAAGCAACTTTGCCCCCAATCGACGTCAACCCCCAAGGACCTGCCTACCAGCTACCAGTTGGGTATGACGTTATGCATCGGTGTGTGGGAGTGAGATAATTTTTCATCAAAACCAATTTGTTGCGGCCGTCAACTGATGGGGAAATCTCCACTGAATAGGGAAAATGGTTTTAACGTGTGGAGGTCTTGGATTACCTTTCTATTATCCTCATTATGCTATGTTGAATTACATATCGGACGAGCACCGCCCATAGGTGTAAGTAGATAGTTTTACGATCAATATTACTGACATTATGATTATGAAGATTTGTGAATGATATTGTCCATGTTCTGGGAGATAGAGGTTATAGCGGATGACTTGTGTCTTGTGTCACTTCTCCCTGTGCATTGGAAATCGGTACACAAATTTGGTAACTGTAATAAAATGTGTTATGTAAATTCGAAGAAGTTAGATAGGTACTAGGTAGGTACATAGCTATAATATTTTGTAGAACTCTGTTTTATACGAGTATACATTTCAATTTCGTAGAGATAGGGATCTAACTTTTTTGCTTCCCATAATACCTATCTCTATTCCCTACCTTCTCTGATACGCCCTGGAACTAAACTAAGATCTATTGGAGGGGGTCTTGGATTACCTTTCTATTTTCCTCATTATGCTATGTTGAATTACATATCGGACGAGCACCGCCCATAGGTGTAAGTAGATAGTTTTACGATCAATATTACTGACATTTAGGTAGGTATTAACTTTACTTTCCGTATCCGTGAGATAGGCATGCCACCTATCTTACGGTGTGAAAGGATTGCGGTTTAACCCTGCCCAGAAGTAATACCTACATAGGTAGGTACATATCTAGGTTTCGCCGACGCGACAAAATGATTTTTTTTTTTTTTTTTTTTTTTTTTTTTTAATCTGATTTTTTTTCTTTTCCTTCGCCTTCTTCTTGTTATTTCTAATAATTGTGCACCTAGTTAACACCCAATTACCGTTACCTTACACCTAAATAATACGGTTTTCAATAGAACTTGTTACACTATTATTGTTCCCTACGTCATTTTGTTGTTTTTTCGAAGAAAACTAGAAAGCTCTCAAGTGTGAATGATGTGTATTTTTTTTTCTTCGATAATCTTCTATTATTTTTTAAGTATATCTCTTCATTCTCTCTCTCTCTCTCTGCCCTCTTCTCTTCTCTCTATATATCTCTCCCTTTCTTTCTTTCTCTCCCATTTTTCCTTGTTGTTTTACTCTATCTTTTCTCTCGAGAGAGATAAAGAGGGAGAGAGTTGTCTCAAAGGATTCATTTTTTAAATGTCATTGGTGCATTATTGAAATTTAAAGGGATTAAGGGACACACTATTCCATGCATTGTAGACACAGCACCGTCGTAAGACTAAACTTTTAGTTGGGACGGAAACTGCTGCTGGCTTTTCCGGTCTCATTCAGGCTGGGTGAAGTTAAAGTGAGTAGGCAAGTAGATTGCCGCCGAATAGTGGATAAAACCTTTGTCACTAAACAGCTAAAAACCTTAGCAGTTGAACAGTTTATACAGAGACGTTTGGCTCCAACACAATCACCATTAATTTGTTTTACCATTTTCATTAAAGCCTTGTGGGTACGAAGGGGAAATATAAAACCTCATTTTAACTGCAAAACAAAGCACAATGAGCAGCGAGCTACCCATCAGCGAAATAAAGAAAGATGAACTTTGCAAGACAATGAAGAAAAAACACAAAGAAATGGGGGGGAAGAAAACAGCCTCACCACTAAGTGTAACACCCAAAGAAACACGCGTTCAGTGCTGGAGCTATTGAAAGGTCGGGTGCATTATTGAAATTTAAAGGGATTAAGGGACACACTATTCCATGCATTGTAGACACAGCACCGTCGTAAGACTAAAGTTTTAACTGCAAAACAAAGCACAATGAGCAGCGAGCTACCCATCAGCGAAATAAAGGAAGATGAACTTTGCAAGACAATGAAGAAAAAACACAAAGAAATGGGGGGAAGAAAACAGCCTCACCACTAAGTGTAACACCCAAAGAAACACGCGTTCAGTGCTGGAGCTACGGAAAGGTCGGATGCATTATTGAAATTTAAAGGGACACACTATTCCATGCATTGTAGACACAGCACCGTCGTAAGACACCTGCGGGCACAACAGCGACCTTAGACCATGGACCATCGCCGGTACCATCGACCATCGCAGAAAAAAATACTCAGCTCAATTTCTTGATTTTGCTGACTAGTGCTCCGTTGTGGACTTTTCCATTCATCAGCATGGTTTGTTTATTTTCTATTGGGTTGGGACTCCGTTGCGGACGCCAGATAACACTGCCATAAGACTAAACCAGTAAGCTCCAGAAAATTATTTTCAATGATAATATAAAACGTTTTCCACCGATTTACAATGGAACTTTTAGGTACTCAGATTATTCAGGTCATCACTCCTAACAGGCGATTTCAAAAGACACCCCAGAAATACCAAAATAAGTCTAAGCTCATTAACAAAAGTCTAAAACAGTTTTATTTTGATGTCTGAAGTTCAAGCTATTAGATACCCTTAATGTGATTTAAACTTTCTGAAGTTAAATAAGTACCTAGTAGGTAGGTAAATAAATACCTTGTAGCTAGGTACGAAAACTTTCATAATGTGAGCTTAGGGAGTTTTCCAGGGCTCTGTGATTTCTTCAATCTCTCCACTGTTCATGTATTAAAAACACTCTTGTTTCATTCAATTTTACATTGTTCTTCATTACCCTCTTCGGTTCAATAATCTAGGAATTTTCTATTTTTTCTAATTTTATTAGTTGCTTGGTATTGGTGAGAGTGATTGATTTGTGTAATTTATTTGGCATTAATTTTCATAAACCAGAATGAGAATGCCTCTCGATTTTAATGGGACTTTGAAAAGCTCAGAAAAAAGTAACATTCCACGAAAGTTAAATTAGGTATTAATTCTTGGTAAATTTCATTATTATTCTTGTGCGAAAGGACTCAAGACACAATGTGTTAAGAGTTGTATGTCTGCTGTAAAATATTCAATTTTCCTTTTCTTTCTCCTTCTGCTCGCTCTCCTCCTCCTTTTTCTCCTCTCCACCTCTTCCTCCTCCTCCTCTTTCCTTCTCAGCTCTTTTCTCATTTCTTAGATATTACATTGCACTCCCTTCCTTTCTCCTGTATATCCTCTTCCTCCTCCTTCTCGGCCTTTCCTTCTCTTTCTCCTTCTCTTCCCATTTGAAATAATAATGGTTTGTCATATTTTTTTGCTGGGCTGTGAATACACATTGCTTTCTAAAGGCGTCCTTTTTTTCTTGCCATATCCCACTCCTCCTTTTTCTAAATTTTAAGCTGGGCTGTGAATACACATTGCTTTCTAAAGGCGTCCTTTTTTTCTTGCCATATCCCACTCCTCCTTTTTCTAAATTTTAATTTTCTGTGATGTATATTTTTTTATTGTTAGCTGTTTCCGAGAATTGTGTTCACAGTAAATACCGGAACAGTCAGTGGGTACTGGGGGTAGTGTTAAAAAAAAATCCAACTGGAAAATATAGCTACCTACCTTGTATTTCATCTTTAAATTCATAAAATAATTATGAACTAGACATACTCTACATCGGTAGGGGTTCCTACAATACCTACGTACACAAGTAACTACCTACTACTCGTACTCTAGAGTACGGACGGGCCAAGTAATATTTCTCAAGGCCTAAATAGCCTATGAGTAAATATAGTACGCTACGACAGGGATAAATATAATAAAAAATGCCGATTACATTACCTTCCTTCCTAAAGGACAAGGAAAGGAAAAATATAGAGACGAAAAACTATAAAAAGTCCATAGTCCATTACGTGCGTCGTATGTGTAATTAGGTTCTGGCCTATTGTACTCGTCTTTGATATAAAAGAGAATCCTTTCTCCCATCTCTCCCTCTTGTTCCCCCTAACCAGGATATGCCTGAAGGAGACCTTTGGTTAGGGTAATGTTACACCAAGCGCGTCGTTTGCAAACAGTGTTTGCAATCATTTTTCCACAAACATTGGCTTGCAAACAGCGTTCGTGTGTGCGCGGAGTTGATCTGGCTGCTGTCAGTTTTTCAGGTAATGTTACACCAAGCGCGCATCGTTTGCAAACAGTGTTTGCAATCATTTTTCCACAAACATTGGCTTGCAAACAGCGTTCGTGTGTGCGCGGAGTTGATCCGGCTGCTGTCGGTTTTTCAGGTACCTAATGTTACACCAAGCGCGCATTGTTTGCAAACGTTCGTTTGCAAATGCGCGCTTGGTGTAACATTACCCTTAGAATGTTATAGATGGGCGAGTCTGTATCCTGAGAATCCCCAAAAAAACTTGAAAAAGTGAAAAGAAGGGGACGGTTGCCTTGAAAAAGATGTTGGTGAAAAGAAAGGAGGAAGATACCTAGAATAGGACAGCGAAAAGGAGAATATCAATCCAAAGAGTTTGGACAAGGAGTAAAATCAGCAAATAACTACCTAGAGAGAGTTATTGTATGAGTTTTAAAATAAATAAAAACTGATCTGTTGAAGAAAAAAAATCCGTTTTTTTTTTATCCAAGCAAAATGTAATTTTAGCTTCAGTGTTCTTTTACTTTGGGAAGTCGTTTGTACCTCATAGGTATTAGGTAATTAGGTAGATATGATTTTTGTAAGGCACATTGCATACGCAAAATAAATACCAGGCGACCATACAAATTAAAACCCTAGAAAATAGGGATGTAGACTTTTATTTGTGCCACACTGCCTACTTTGCCAACTTATAACTTTCTAATGGACATTCTTCCCAAGGATAGTAGAAGACTTCACGTAGGTAGGTACGATACGAAAATGAAAGATCAAACCAACAAGTAACGTGCTGCTACTTCTTCCTATTTTTAACGTGCTCTTTCTTCTCCTCTCTTTCTCCCTATATTTCTCTCCCAGCCTAGGTCTCCCTTTCTCTTTTACCCTCAACTTTATGCCTTTATCTCTTTCCTTCCCGCCCTTCTTCGTTGTGGGCATCAGAAACAAATGATACTTTTAACTGTCTAATAGACATTCTTCCCCAGGATAGTAGAAGACTTCACGTACGATACGAAAATGAAAGATCAAACCAACAAGTAACGTGCTGCTGCTTCTTCCTATTTTTAACGTGCTCTTTCTTCTCCTCTCTTTCTCCCTATATTTCTCTCCCAGCCAAGGTCTCCCTTTCTCTTTTACCCTCAACTTTATGCCTTTATCTCTTTCCTTCCCGCCCTTCTTCGTTGTGGGCATCAGAAACAAATGAAAAATCAAACCAACAAGTAACGTGTTTTTTCTTTCCTCTCCTCCCTCTCCTTATTGTCTCCCTTTTCTTTAATTTCCTCTTTTTATAGCTGCCTATACCTACTCACCTCCACAAGCTTTTGTCTCCACTACATCTACCTACCTAATCGCTTCCTCTTTCTTCCTTTTCTCATTTTAATTAAGTTTTTACCTCTTTCTTCTTCTTCCTCTGCTTCTTCTTTTCCCTTGCCTTTCTTTTTTCTTCACTTTCTTGATTAATATTTTCTTCTAAACGTTTTGTTTTTATCTCCTCCTCTTCTTCCTCTGCTTCTTCTTTTCCCTTGCCTTTCTTTTTTCTTCACTTTCTTGATTAATATTTTCTTCTAAACGTTTTGTTTTTATTTCCTCCTCCTCCTCCTCCTCTTCTTCTGCTTCTTCTTTTACCTTGTCTTTCTTTTTTCTTCACTTTCTTGATTAATATTTTCTTCTAAACGTTTTGTTTTTATAATTTCAACACTCGCACGTTTGAGGTTAAAGGTACTAGGTAGGTACTTACCTCCCCGTCTTATGTACCTAGATTTTTTAATTAGATTTTCAAAGATACCTCTTGGTAGGTACCTGTTTTAAAATGCTTCGTGAGAGAAGGGCAAAACAAACGGAAGGATTTGTTTGGTGTTTTTCTCTCGTTTTTTTTTTTTCTTTCGCACGTTTGAGGTTAGAGGTACCAGGAAGGTACTTACCTCCCCGTCTTATGTAGTACCTAGATTTTTTAATTAGATTTTCAAAGATACCTCTTGGTACCTGTTTTAAAATGCTTCGTGAGAGAAGGGCAAAACAAACGGAAGGATTTGTTTGGTGTTTTTCTCTCGTTTTTTTTTTTTCTTTTTCTTGTCCATCGTGTTCCCTGGTAAAAACTAACTAATTAGGTATTCAAATTGCTAATAGTTGTGTTTAGTTCTCATCCTACGTGCGAGGGTAACTAGGTGTTAGTGTACTTATATATATCTACTTGTACCTACGTGAATTCTAAAACGTGACAATGGAATACAAGATAGGTACCTACATACATACCTAGGTACTTGGTCTCAGGGGTGGAATACCATGTTACAAATAAGTAGATTGTACTCTAATTCTTGCCCTTAGGAGTACCTACCTAAACCTACATACCATAACTGATACCTATTAATTGGTAATGGGGCTTTTCCCTTACTCATAGATAGCAAATTGCTAATGGTTGTGTTTAGTTCTCATCATCTCATCCTACATGCAAGGGTAACTAGGTGTTAGTGTACTTATATATATCTACTTGTACCTACTTGAATTCTAAAACGTGACAATGGAATACAAGATAGGTACCTACATACAATACATACATACCTAGATACTTGGTCTCAGGGGTGGAATACCATGTTACAAATAAGTAGATTGTAATACTCTAACTTGCCCTTAGGAGTACCTACCTAAACCTACATACCATAACTGATACCTATTAATTGGTAATGGGGCTTTTCCCTTACTCATAGATAGCTAATGGTTGTGTTTAGTTCTCCTCCTACGTGCGAGGGTAACTAGGTGTTAGTGTATACTTATATCTATCTACTTGTACCTACGTGAATTCTAAAACGTGACAATGGAATACAAGATAGGTACCTACATACATACCTAGATACTTGGTCTCAGGGGTGGAATACCATGTTACAAATAAGTAGATTGTAATACTCTAATTCTTGCCCTTAGGAGTACCTACCTAAACCTACATACCATAACTGATACCTATTAATTGGTAATGGAAATTTTCCCTTACTCATAGATAGGTACTTAAATTACGTAAATCCGAAATACCTATGTAGTTTTCTATTGGTCACCTGTCGTGATGCATACCACACTCATCGTAAATTAACTTGAGTGTTTTTAACTGAAATTAAAATAATTCAAACTTCAAATCAAGGATAAACGTCGCAAAATCCTTGACTAAAAATAGGTTTTTTCATCTTCCCACAGCCGGGATGGATTTATATCACAGGAAATCTGACTTCAGGGATGATACTAAAACACAATAGAGACTTGAAGAAGCTACGTCATAAGATTTATAGTGGTCGTCTTTGAAGGATTTTATAAACATTAAATTCTGAACAAACAATTTTGTCCTCTATATGTTTGAAAAGCAGTTGAGAGTGGAGGAAAGGAAGTCTAAGGACTCTAGAGCTAGGGTATTGGATAAAACGTATACCTATATGTAGGTATTGACTTTACTTTCCGTATCCGTGAGATAGGCATGCCACCTATCTTACGGTGAGAAAGGATTGCGGTTTAACCCTGCCCAGAAGTAATACCTACATAGGTAGGTACATATATATCTAGGTTTCGCCGACCCGACGTAATGATTTTTTTTTTTTTTTTTTTTTTTTTTTGAAAAGGAAAAATTTACTGTGTTAAGCCCTAACTGCAATATTCTCATTCCCACCTTATTCCAGAGAGCATTGATGGCTTGTAGTTGCAGGACTTGAAGTTGATGTTCACAAGCCAACGCTTCCCTGGTAGCAGCCATGTCAGCCACAAGTTGACTGTAGAAACAAACCAATTCAATTCAATTAATAATAACATTTTTACAGACGATAATTGCAATTGTAATGTCTTTATTGGCAAATAAAGTTACACAATTGGTTACACGATACACAACACAATAGGTTACAGTGGAGGAATTTTTAATTTCTTAATGAATTTAATTAACAAAGGA
Organism: Diaphorina citri; assembly: GCF_000475195.1. Classification (NCBI taxonomy): domain Eukaryota; kingdom Metazoa; phylum Arthropoda; class Insecta; order Hemiptera; family Psyllidae; genus Diaphorina; species Diaphorina citri. The sequence goes on from NW_007379063.1 coordinate 60,047, forward strand.
ATTTATACAGAATAACTTTCGAAATTTCGACTTTTTTTGTCAAGATTTCATTTTTTTTTTTTATAGATATATGTAGGTATGTATGTACCTACCCAAACAGTCGTGTGATGTTCACACTATTTTTTTCTACTAGGTTCAGGTTTATTCAAATGCTAGAAATTGACTATCAGGTCATTTTTCTTCTTGCGAAAAGGGATGCATCATGCTTTAAACTTAAACATACTCATTTGGAAACAACCATGGGGCACTTATGGAAATGCCATGCAGCGAGTAACCTTCCTGAGTTTTATACTTACTGGACATATTTGTTGATCCGTTGTGTTTGTATGGTTTGACACACTTTGGCTACTCATAGATAGGTACTTAAATTACGTAAATCCGAAATATGTAGTTTTCTATTGGTCACCTGTCGTGATGCATACCACACTCATCGTAAATTAACTTGAGTGTTTTTAACTGAAATTAGAATAATTCAAACTTCAAATCAAGGATAAACGTCGCAAAATCCTTGACTAAAAATAGGTTTTTTCATCTTCCCACAGCCGGGATAGATTTATATCACAGGAAATCTGACTTCAGGGATGATACTAAAACACAATAGAGACTTGAAGAAGCTACGTCATAAGATTTATAGTGGTCGTCTTTGAAGGATTTTATAAACATTAAATTCTGAACAAACAATTTTGTCCTCTATATGTTTGAAAAGCAGTTGAGAGTGGAGGAAAGGAAGTCTAAGGACTCTAGAGCTAGGGTATTGGAGATTTATATCACAGGAAATCTGAACTCAGAGATGATACTAAAACACAATAGAGACTTGAAGAAGCTACGTCATAAGATTTATAGTGGTCGTCTTTGAAGGATTTTATCAACATTAAATTCTCATCTTCCCACAGCCGGGATAGATTTATATCACAGGAAATCTGACTTCAGGGATACTAAAACACAATAGAGACTTGAAGAAGCTACGTCATAAGATTTATAGTGGTCGTCTTTGAAGGATTTTATCAACATTAAGTTTTGAACAAACAATTTTGTCCTCTATATGTTTGAAAAGCAGTTGAGAGTGGAGGAAAGGAAGTCTAAGGACTCTAGAGCTAGGGTATTGGATAAAACGTATATAGGTAGGTATTAACTTTACTTTCCGTATCCGTGAGATAGGCATGCCACCTATCTTACGGTGTGAAAGGATTGCGGTTTAACCCTGCCCAGAAGTAATACCTACATAGGTAGGTACATATATATCTAGGTTTCGCCGCCCCGACGTAATGATTTTTTTTTTTTTTTTTTT